>NC_134574.1:131911243-132211243 GCF_050947875.1 Dermacentor variabilis
TGTATAGGGAGAAGAACCAAGAAATATTATAACACGGTAATCTCGTTTTGTATTTACTGAGAAGTTAGGAAACTTATTAGGATGAATATTGCATTAGAATGTAGCATGAGGTGTTAAATACAACCTTCAGCCCAAGTGATGTGAATTTGGCACATGTGCCACCTATCATATTGTACACTTGTGAGGAGGACGTTATACGGATTTACGGACGGCGAAGTTCTTTTATTGCTTGCTAGTCCTCAATCGGACTCTTTTGTCTCGACTTGTATGCCTTCCAACAAGCTTGAGAAAGCCTTGTGCAGAAAGATTATGACGCACATAGTTAAGCCAGTATTCCTGATGTGATTAAGCTGCCCTCTAGTTTCTTGCCCTTGAAGTTAAGAGAAATTTACCTGTATGATAACAGTTAGTTCCTATATCTTTTTTTATTTGTTTCACACTTATCTTTTTACAGATCACTTGAAGAGCAGCGCGTGTGTCTTGTCTGTGTCTGTGTTGCGCCGATATACACTTAAATACTTACACACTTAGGGAACCGCTTACGTCCCATTAAGTAAACGACATAACTGCAGCATGACGACAAGAGTGCAACATATGTGTAGATGAAGAAGGCTGTCCGAAGAATATGGAAGTTGGCGCTAAACGTATTACCATGTTTATGTTGCTTCAAAGTGCAAACGCGCCCGACTGCTCCTTATGAGCGACAGGAAAAGATGTGCAAAGAAAGAAAGGCATTTGTTGAATACACAAGTGGAGTGAGGCGACATGCCGGTGGTACTTGTCCGCGCAGCAGCGGCGGAACAAGTAGCAGTTAGCGCAAATTATGTACGCACACGCCAGTGCCGTCTCGTCAGCTTTACTTAGAAAAGGGCTTTATCCATGTATCTCCTTCGCATGTTCTTGGTTTTTTTACAATTATACCTGTTTGTTTTGTGTGGCCGGATGTGCGTGCGTGTGTGTGTGTTTTTTTTTTCAGGAGCAATATCATCTTTGCGGATTATTTCCTTAGTTTGCAATAACTCTAATTATGAGATGGCCGACGATTCAGCACGAAGCTCAAAGCAGAATACCGCATCTGTCTTCCCATTCGCCACTCGTATATCTCATTCACGACATTTTTATTGATTTCATTTCTGTAATGCGGCTAAACTATAACATGCACAAGTTGCGAAAATCACGTCGTGTGGTTTTATTGCTCTTTTTTTCATTATCCACCGAAACGATACGTTGCCTCAGGCAGCCCTGCATAGCAGGCCGTCCTACCGCGAAGACCGTTGCTGCACTGCGAAAAGTTGGGGAACAGCAGCAGAGGAGAACTTTGTCGAGCGAGGTTCTGTACTGGAGTGTAATTTGGAGAGCAAACTTTGCCAGCGGAGTCATAATGATGGGCCTGCAGCTGGTAAATCACAATCAGAGCGCTTCGTGCGGTGTTGGCGCCATAACGTTGTTTTATTGATCAGCCCCGTCAAGAGCTTTTTTATTTTCTTTTCTCTCATTGTCACCTCGTTAACCTGCTTTCCAGAGGTCCTGTGTACTTTGTTGGCTTCCTCTATTGTTGCATTAATTGCTGTTTTCCACATATGCGGGGTAACGTATTGAAGACTAGACTGCGAGTGAGAAGATAAAACAAGCAAATTTGCCCTTTCCGTGCAGATTGCTTGTTGCCTTTGCAACGACGTAAGTGAGACGAACATTCCAACATTGCTGTTTTGTACTAGCGGTAGTAGACTAGGGCCTACAAAAGAGGTTAGGAACAGCAAATATTGCTCTTGGTTTCCTGAAGTTTAGGATAAGCATAAACAAAAGACAATAGTTGTGTGAACTTTGAAGCGCAGCCGCCATTTAGCAGCTAACAAGAACAGCGAAGAACAAGCCCACATTAAGCCTCCCTAATGTAAGAAAAAATTTAAAATGCTCTGATTTCGTTATTTACGTATCTGAACCTTAACAAATGAGCCTCGTGTTATCATTCTCGTCTTCTGATATTTATCTAACCTCCCTCACCGCCATGGCGTACTCTTCCTTATGCCCAGTATCGCCCTGGTCCTCATTCCGCAATAATTTATCGTCAAATCTCAGAGTCACCATTCCACCTTTCCATAAAGACATTGCAGTCCGGAAGTGTAAAAATGCTAGCGCTCCATGATTCTTGCAGTGACCTACAAGGAGCCAAGACGGATTCAGTGAGTCGCGAACATCACCAACTATTCCAATTTAAGCAGTTTCTACGTACGCTACTGTTTCTAAACAATAATCATAGTTGCGAAATTTGTTGTTATTCTGGCTTAAAGCTATGAAGTAAGCGTTGATATCATGCGCCATAAAAATTTCTCCACAACTTTATTCCTGTCAGCGGCACACCACAAACACATAGCAAAGCAAGTAAAGGGACCTTTCACGAGCATTAACAAGCGCAAACACAAAAGAGGCGAACAAAGGCCTAAACAACAGAGCCATTGCTGGGATATCAGATGTCTGCCGCTTTTCCCATGCGCGCACGGAAATGCTTTCTTTGCCTACCTCACCACGATTGTAGCGTGTTGTCGTCGTCTGTCTCGCCCACGCTGCTAGAGGAACGAATCGATTGGCCAGGTTACACGTTAGTCGACGAACGACGCATCGGCGGATACGATGGACAGTGTTTCTGACACTCTGCCAAGCTCACTGTCGTCGCAAATTGCCTGAATCACTCTGGGCCATTCATTTCGACGATCCTTGTGCCGAGTCACGTGATCTTTGGCGGATGTTATAGCATTACCCTGAGTTACCGCTCAGGAGTTTTGTCCCTAAGTAAATATTACCTTCGCTCAGCAAGGTATGCATGCCACCATGGTTGTTGGCCCTTACGGGGTGACCTCGTAGCGGATGTGCGCTGGTCGTTTTCCGCCGTGATGGACCGTTTGCGTTGATCGGGCTTCTAAGAAAAAATTTGCTGTGGTGATTTAAGTGCCAAACCACGGTTTTAATGTGAAGCACACAGCCGAAGGCTGATAATTTCGACCACCTGTGTTTCTTGAACGTGCACCTGAATGTAAGTACACAAGCGCTTTTCTTTCTGTATTTTACCCTCATCTAAGTGCGGCTGCCGGGGTCAGGATTGAACCTGTGACCTTGATATCCGCAGCGCAGCGCCATAGGTCCCGAGCAACGGCGGCTGGATCGAAGTTTTTACCTAAATGGCGCAGTCAGAGACCGCAATTCGTTTTTATACTAGCAGAGTGCGTATGGTTAATCCTACGCGTATTTTGGCTATTTGCATTAGTTCGTTATTGCTAAAGTTTGGCCCTGCATTCGCCAAGTGCGTCGCGGCAGCTTGCTCATTTTCTTCACGATGTGAATATGTGCTTACGTTTGCGCCAGCTGTTCTCTGCGCCCTTATTACAGACAAAGTGCTGACTTCAGGAGGACCAAGCAAACGCCGGCGTACGAAAAGAAAAGAAATAAAGGAGGAAATGTTCGTGGCTGGGCTGAAGCACTCGCATTTTCAAACGATCAGTATAACAGCAGAAGTAACGCTAACGATCGATGCGCTCATTTGGGAGCGCATTCTTTTAGCGCTTTTACTAGCTACACTCAAAGAACCCTATTATACGCCGCGTCCCCGGTCATGATGAAGATGTTTTCGCTTTAGGAAATCGAACAAAAAGAGTCACTCTTATCTCTGTGTCGAGCAACTGAAACGAATTGCGTTGCCGCTCCACCTTACCCCGAAACGCTCGAGAGCTGACAAATAAAACCGTGTAATCTCGTCTTCCTCTCATTTTGTGAAGATTGAAGTTGAAGTGAAGCTGTTGACAAAAGGCTTTCGGGGCGTAACTTTCTCTCATGGGCCATCTTGCGCACTTCGCGGTTCAATGAAAGAGGCACATTGGTTTGAGAGCGCATTCTCTTGCTGCAGTTTCCTGAAAAGCGAAGGGATCTGCGGGAAGTAATCACTCTTCAAGTCGGTCCTTATTACTGAGCGGTAGTTTTGTACTCGAAAAAGCCAATTTCTTCTTTAAGTATAACTTCGAGTGGCGGAAAGCAGGATATCCCTGCATGAGAACAACTTGATTCTCCCATTATAGCTCTCCATGCCCACAGTAAGCATGAACATGTGAAGTGAAAAAAAAAAACAAGATCCACAAAGGTAGACAGAGGAAGACGTCACTAGCATCGTTGAGTTCTTCCTTGCTATGAGCCAGCCACGTCAGCTAAATAGAATTGGTCTCTCCTCCTCTTCGCTTCATAAAATGGGCTTTTCTATGCCTAAATAGGAGCAGATATAACGTGGTGACTCCCCCCCCCCCCTCCGTTGATTCTCCATACGTAATTTTCTGCTATCTCGCTGCATTCGAAACACACGTCACGGATGCTTCTCGGCTGCCACAACAGTCTATACTCAGCTTCATACTTAGCACGCAAAGAATGCTATGCAAGTAGTGCGGCGAATACTTCTCACTCAGCGCGTTTCACAGTGCAGCTGGTCTTGATAAGCAATGTCTGCTACTACTTCATATAATACAACTACAGCATGCGCACGAAAGTCTGCGTCACATCACACACTACTTGTGCATATTTGTGCTTCCGCCAGGCGAGGAACTATGTTCTGGCCGCGAGCGTTAGGGACGCTCTCTCGTCGCTGGTTGCAGAAACGTGCCACGTACTGCTATGCTTTCGTGGTAAGTACGCTGAGGTCTCTGTCGATTTCAAAGAAATAATTAGGCTACACTCCCAACAAAGTTAGCAGCCTTTGTGGCTTACCTTGTCCCAGAACAAATATTGTCATCTGCCTTGCTTGCGTTTCCTTTCTCGAAAACTCACGCTCGCTACTTTCCTGTCGTGAATCCTGTGTCTCGCTGATAACGCACATGCCGTTCATGACGTTGAAGCGTGGCGCGTGGCGTTAAAGAAAGTCTCAAAGGGTGCAAACAAGTTGATGTGTGCGTACTTGGTGACTTGAAAGTACGACACTTAATATTACAGATAACTACATCGCGCCTACCTCACAATTTCTTTCATATGGTGCGCACTACTTTTTGGTCGCGGATATGAACGCTGAGATAAGTCTCTCTGGCGGGCGCAGCATTGCCTGCGATGTATGAAATGTAGTAAAGATCAAGTTAGTAGCCTCAATATTCTTGAACGCTGGTGGAGGGACATGAATAAAGCACTTCCACACATCACTTCAGCCATGAGACTGTATATAAGGGATGAATATTTTTGATAATCATGTGCGAGTTGATTTTGAAAACGGTTGAAAGTAGTATGTTACGTAAAGTATAAGGATCTCAGCAGGATAAAAAAAAAAGATTGTCTTACTGTTTATGGCATCCTTGCATTAATTACACCACCGTCATAAAACTGTCGTGAACGAAGTTCCATGCAATTTGTCTATTGGAGCGTGCATCTACGAGAGAGCAAACAAACGATCAGTACGGCAACGAGTGCAGCCGTAGCATTTGTTTTCTTGCGTTTCAGGTCCGATTCATAATGAACTCCTTTTCAAAGTCGTAATAGTAGGATTTTTGGTTTTGTCCTCTTTATAAAAACTGTGCTCCAACAAAGCCAGACAATCTTCTTGCGGAAGCTCTCGACCACGTATGTTGAGTGAACATCAAACTGGCTGCCTTGTTTGCGTAACTTCAAATTTAACAAGAGATCGAGTTTGTTTTCAGTATTTTCTTTATAAATTTTTCGAATAATAGGAGAAATACGACCGACACCACATTGTCCGTTGCGACAATAGGCTAAGGAGAAGCAAAACTGTCCTCATGAAATAGCTCTGTATTTTAATAACGTAGTTTCTGTGTTGCTGAGCTTGTGTGTTAGGTTGCTTGATAATCTTACAAAGGGGAAAAAAACGCAGCTTCATAAATACTGTGCGAACTGTTTGAATTCACAAATGGCTCTATACTCGCTCACAGGCTAGAAAAAGGTCGTTTTTGGCAGGCGATGTTATTTCTTTCAGCGTGCAAAGCATAGAATTACGCATAGAGGCAACTACAAAGACCATGAACTTCTTCGATGAAATTTGATTGCATGTCATATCAGATGGATGTAATAAGGCAACTTTTAAAGATTTGTTAACGTTATAAATAGAAATAAATATGCAAATTAAGAAATTAAGCTGCCAGTTTCACACTACATATGAAAGCAACAAGGGCATTGAAGAGGCCGTACGCTGTTTGTCAAAACGAAGACTGAATACGGTAATTTTTTGGAATTCACACTGCAGCGTGAAGCAAACAGCTCGCCAATGTTGTTCCCAAGCTGCAACCAGCGAGTAGAAGATTCCTGGTGCCATAATCTTGTCCTTGCAGTGGTAAATGTTCGTAATATCCACCGTCGTTAGGCTCATCCAAACTTAACGTTCAAGAAGGGAGAATAATAAATAAGACTATCGCTGAGCTGAAATCTTCAAACAACGTCCGTCTTGGGCTTCGTCGGTAGTATTGATTTACATCGCATTTTTCAAATGCATTGCCCATTAGGAATCACTTCTCTTGTGCGGCCTTTATCTGGTGTACGGGACCAATACATGCTCGAATCTTCATGAAGTAGAAACGTGAAAACACTTGCAAAATTGTAAGCGCTCCAGAGGGAACGGCGGCTCCGATCCGTCTGCAGTTTTCTTTTTGCGAGTCCCTTAATTATATGTCTCATGTCACAACGGTTGCGATAAAGAAGATATCGATCGATAAGTGTTGATGAGGCCAGCATCGTGTCCGGTAAGCTTCATAAAAACCGGTAAGGGCTATAAGGGTCTGATCTAGTTCGATAAGGTTTACAGGGACCAATAAGGGTAATCAGGGTTTATACCGGTAGGATGAAGTTTCGTAACACTGATAGTGACACCGGGCTACGTGAAGTGGCAATGTGCTTACGCATACTTAAACAACTCCCAGAGAAGTTCCTGCGTGAATTTATTTGTTTTCAATCCGTCAATACTCGCACTCGGACTTCTTTCGTTCCGCTGAGCACAGTGCTCAGGTATCCAACTTGATTTTTACTCTTTTCTCTTTCTTTTCTCGTTTCGCTTGTGCATAAATTTTGCCGGTAAACATTGGGCTGCCAACCAGGTGAGCGTTTCAATTTGCGTACAGCCTCGCCGAGGAAGCATTATAATCGTATGTGACGATCCGTGTTTACATCGAAACACAATTTCCATGTCGTTTGTTCCTGTTTAAGGTTGAATGGATATTGAACGTGTGCAGTGGGGCGCGACATTTCTTCGCCGTGTCCTACATTTTGGCTGTTGACTTGAAAGCGGAAGGCGGATGTTTTTCGAGTTCTAAACGACCACTCCAAAGCTAGCATATAAGGTTGGGAACTGGTCTTCTTTTTCGTTCTATTCACGCACGTGACTGATCTGTTGTTGCTTGCATAATAAAAGGCAGTTGAAAACCGGCAATTCGTGTGAACTGGGTGTAGCAGAGAATGAGGAGGCCAAGACAAATGAAAGTAAACCGTCGCTACTTAATGCAATCCGTCGCGAACAGGACCAGTTGCCTACCTGTATTTGGCATGACCCGTTTTATAGGAAAGGTTCCGAGGGACAGTGCCGCATGAATGTCCCGTGAATACGTTGATGCTAAAAAAGCAAGGCTTCTTTAGAAGCACAGGATGGGGCTTAGGGCGTTCACTGTAAGGACAAGAAAATACTGTCCCGCAGTAAATTTTAGATAGACAGTAGCGTTGCTGAACCTGTCGCTTCCAAAAGGGTGGTACATAACATCGGTGCGATAGAAGTCCTGACGCTGCAGTGCCCAACTAATAGACAAGAACTGTTTAGTGTATGAGACAGACGTCATGCATTGGTTGAGCATATCAGGCCCCCGAAAAGCACGACTGTAGTTCTTGTTTTGAGTGCCAACATTATATAACACGATTTGAAATATTTTGCCATGTCCGACATTTCGTGCCAAAACTAGCTCAACCAAGCAGAACGAAACAAGAAAAAAAGGAACATGCAAAACATGCGCATGTTGTCATTGTTGCCCCAAAATATGGCTCGCGAATGTGTTTTGCTTTTATTCTTTCTTGACTTAACTTGCCTCTTTTTTCCGTTCCGCCTGCTCCTAGAAATAAGCGGTGCACAAAATCACCCCACATTCTGTCCTTTTCTGTAGAATTCTTTGCGGCTTTCTATGACTCATTCGCCTGTCAGGGTAATAGTCAGTGAGTGGTCAATATTTTTTTAAGCATGCATGCGCAAAATGACACCAAAAATGTTCCGTGAAGAGACCGCCAACCTATGCAGGATACGAGACATCAAAAAATCGTTCATCGAAGCTGAGCACAAAGCAAACACAGCCAGGACTTCAGTCGAACTGCGAATAATTTCAGGATGACGTACGAAACACCCGAAGGCAAGAGCACTGACTGGCTGCCGAAGGCTTTATTCTGCGCACCGTGCCCATTGTTAAATGAAGGAAATTGAAATAGAAAAAGGCAACATTGGGGAAAAAAGAAGCCATGAAAAATTTTTACATAGATGAACTAGACGTAAATTACTATTCTCGCAGCATAAACGAGAAGAAAGGGGGTTAACCGAGGGGCCCGATTATTATTAGTCATCTCATGAGAAGCCAACAAACACTGACACCAAGGACAACATAGGGGAAATTACTTGTGCTTAATAAATGTAACGAAGAAACGATAAATTAATGGAAATTAAAGTGGATGAAAAAACAACTTGCCGCAGGTGGGAACCGAACCCAAGCATGCGAAGCTTGTGGGTTCGGTTCCCATCTGCGGCAAGTTGTTTTTTCATCCACTTTAATTTCCATTAATTTATCGTTTCTTCGTTACATTTATTAAGCGCAAATAATTTCCCCTATGTTGTCCTTGGTGTCAGTGTTTGTTGGCTTCTCATGATATTATCGGAGCATGTGGCACGAAGGAAAAACAGCAGCGGCAAAGCAGTGAATACAAATAAAGGTAAAAGGAGGTACGTCGTGAAGATAAATACAGACGGAACAAATGGAAAGCAGACCTGGAAGTGCTGAACTAGGTTGTTTAAAAACTATGCGATTGCTAAATCATGTCAGAAACGAATTACGTATATAGCCTGCTACGGTAAAGCTAACTCAAAGCCCGAAAACAGGCGAGGAGGTTACAGAGTTGAAAAAATTAAATTGTGTGTTGAGTTGGCGTGGAGTACCAGAAGCGAGACGGTAAAACAGAAGAGGTAGTTCAATAAAAACATTCTAGAAGAAGACACCGCCTTGGGCCTCAAATGAAAAGATCTAGATTAGATGTGCTCCAAGTGGAATACCTAACAAAACAGCTTTAAGTGCTACATCTTGACATATACCAGCCATGCCGAATCAAAATAAAATTCTGAAATAAAAATAAGGGCCTGTTGCCGCGTGCGCTTAGCGCAGTTTTTAGGGTAATCATTCTTGTTCAGAAGTGTTTTGCGGAAAGAGCGGGAAAAAAGACGTGACTTCTGAATATGATCGCAACATTTCCGTGTGCAGGATTCGAACCTTTTTCTGAATTTGTGGTCACTGTGGCACTATGTAGTCGAAGAAGCTATATAGGAATTAGAAAACAAATAACGTAGATAAGAATAAAGCATGCCCAGAATTTGCGAATAAATAACTTGAAAGAGAAAAGAAACCACATAGTGAAGGAGAGGGGAAAGAAGGCGCGCACTTGCGGTGTGAGGCGCTTACGGTATATGTATCTGAACAGCTTTTCAGGAGCCTCTTAATATACACCGAGTTGCTCCGAAATCCCTAGAATTATTCTCAGGCGTCGGGACACACTGAAAATCTATAGACGATGTCATTTGGCTTTATTGCGTTTCTGCGGACAGATTTTGGTCATATCACATGTTCTCTTCAGCTACACTTAATGCATCTCTACTTCATTCGCCTGGGCAGGGTAATCTAGTGCACATTTTACGTGGTTACCGTCCCCGCCTTTCATCTCTTATTTTCTATCCTTCCGATTCCACCATACTGAAAGAGAACTTGATTTTAATTGATGGATGTTAACGTCCGTGTCTGCTACAGAAAGAACACAGTGCATGCAGGTCTACAAACCATGTACTCAAGAAGAAAAAGATGACAGCAAAAGCCAGTAGCACCGACTCACGAGGAACTGAAACACGAAAGCAAAGCCGTAGGAGGACACAGCGAGCCATCCTCGTTCGCACTGAACTCACAGTGCTGAGCACAAAGCGAGACAATATGCCATGGCGCATTAATAGAAGCTTGAGAACAAAAGGAAACGTGTCTGTTGCAGATATAGTCATGAAACGAGATGGCACATGAAAGAGACAGTAGTGCGTTAAATAACAACAAAAAAATTGTGGGTGCACTGCAGGACGATTTCACAAACCAAAAAAATTTTGGTTTGTGAAATAGCGCGCCCTTTAATGAGCGTGAAAAAGCAAGGTTTTATGGCAGTTGCAGTAAAAATAGGAGAGTATGAAATTTTATTTATTTCGCTTGCATAGGCTCTAACTAAATCAAACCGTTCTTCACAGCTAAAACTGTCTGCCTTCGAATGCAATTCAGTCTAATAGCGCATGTGATTTTCCTGGCCTTCACATGCGCATAATGTGCGGACAGAATGCAGTGTGAATTAGGCTTACCGGTTTTTTAGCCTCCGCTAAAATTAATAATAGTGCTCCAGGAACCAGCAATACGCATCCATTCCAACTGCATTCCTTAATCTTGGCCTCCTAATTATTCTCACTCCTTCTTCCGTACTTGCACCATCATTTCACTGCCAAACCACCCCGGCTGCATAAAGATATGTAGTAATTCCGGAATCACTCCAAGTGTGTAGTTGCCCCTGCCCGACGGTGAGAGGTCGCGAGGAAACATTCTCAGAGCAATAAAAGGAATTAGTTTTGAGTTATGGCTTGCTTTGCTTCCCATCGATCTCTGGGATATCGTAACACGTCTGAAACTGTCCGAGAAGACACAGATTCTTACAACTCACCGTTCGGACCATTCGCTGTCTATAGCGAATGATCTGCTCCTGTATTAAATTTATTTTCGTTCGAAATGTTTCTGCAAGTAGTTGACCTGTCATCGCTTTCGGGCGAAAGCTCTACCTAACAGCGCACCTCTGGAAGGGGCGCAGAATAGGTGAATGTGTAGCTTTTACTTGTCTTAAACGCGGATGGATCGCCCGGCGACTGTCTAAAATGTGTGCCAATTCATGCAATTAGGTTAAAAAGAAACAATGTTTATATCCAAAATTAGAACAGCCGTGTTTAGAAACCTAGGTTATTATATGCAAAAATTTCCATTAGCCACTGAGATTTTTAACTGCTGTTTTTGGAATAGCTAGCATCTCTCTATTTATCGATGTTATTGTATTCATAACAATTGTTTATTGCCAGTGTTACCGGAGCTGAATGATGCTTGATGGCATATGAAGGCTATGGCTTCACTCTACAGTGAATAAGTAGACTAAATAAATAAGAAGTATACATAAAGCGCCGTCTCCAAGCCTCCGCGGTTTGTTGAGGAGACCACAACATTGCCAATTTCTGTTCAGTGCTAAAACATGGTATGAGCCCACACGAACATAGTTTTCTATGGGAGAGTTGTTATAACATTACCAGTACACACAATGTCATGTGACGAACAACGAAGGCTAGAACAACCCGGTATACACCATGATGTCTGCGAACAACTCTTTAAAAGATGTTCTGCCGCGCTGCGTCCCGACTGGTTCGCTGCTGATTGTATATTGTTTGTCTGAACCTGCTGAGCATGTATTTAATATACAAAAAATCAAGAATTGGCACTGAAAGGAGCGTCTTCTGTGGAGTGTTTGCTTGGCTTCTTTACTATACGCCAAATGTCTTTCATGTTTTCAAAAGAAAAAGCATCCAGAAGCAATTTTACCCTTTTCACCGCAACATTTGTCAACTGGAAAACGAGTGCTGTCTCAGGAGGAGAAAGATCAATCGGCAAAGAGAGGGATCATTGAAGTTTGAGAACACTTTAAGACAACCTGACCTCAAGTGATATATGAGCGAAAAGAAAATGAAAGGCTGGGACCACCACGCAGTTTACACGGAGCACAACAACACGTGAGACATAAAAGTACAAAAAACTGCTTGCTCGAAAAGGTGGAGAAAAAAAAGGAACTCAGTTCAAGGGCCCATCGTTAAGTGCTTACACTTCCACTGCGTGGCAGTTTTCGCGATCACCGAGCTTCGTAGCTTTCAATTTTATTTTTTAATGAAGATCTCCGATCTCGCAATTTTATAGATTCTTGGGGCCATTTATTTACTTCGAGAAAAACCATTATGCGTACTACAGGAAGTGTTTCTGTAGTAGCATTTTAGCCTGTGCATTTGTTGTCAAGGTATAAAGAGTTTGTTTGTGAAAGCCATCCGCCACTTCATACGGCCACACATGAGTGCCTCCGGTGTAGGGACTGCGCAGGTTATTGTAAATTGCGCGCTGGCAGTGCAAACTAGCAGCAACAGGAACCGAATTCGTAAGCCTTCCTCTGTTACATTCGGGAGAAAGAGAGAAGTTTCTTTCCCTCTCTAATTTTCTTATCGTCGGTTAGTTTACTTGGTGAACGGTGTTCGTTAGAATGGCCACAAAGTTGTGTTTCTCATTATCGACAATACATTTGGCCCACTGAGAAATCCCATCACAAATATATGCACATGTACATATACACAAATACACATTGTCTGTTGGCTTCGTATAGTTGTGAGCTAAGAAATCCAGCCATCCTGACATATATATATATATATATATATATATATATATATATATATATATATATATATATATATATATATATATATATATATATATATTGGAGAGAGAGATTTAGGCAAAGAGGGATTCTTCAGGCTACCTTTTAAACGTAAAGAACTTGAGTGGTGCTACAAGGCAAACAGAACAAGTATTTCTGGTCTGAACACGAACTTGTTCTGTTTCCCTTGTAGCACCACTCAAGTATACATATATATATATATATATATATATATATATATATATATATATACCGCGACCAAGGCAATGAACTCCACCAAGAGTGTAGCACCGCAAAAGGTTCACGCAGAGCGATTAGGGTGGTTTCATAGTTTGAATAGAGAACTGTGTGCGGCCTCTTTCCAAATTACCTTGAGTCACTGCTCGCTGTGATGGATACATGATCTGATAATTTTGTGGATAAGTCCTATTTCTCAACGAAATATTCGCTAATAGATATGTAGAGCTTACTCCACAAACTAGGCGATTTATCAGGAGCGAGGGGGGCGGGTTTTTTTTTAGAGTTCACCTAGTGGACATGTCCATTTGGTCTGATCTCAAATGCTGATTGCCTAGAGTGCCGACCTCCTTCTGACACGTGCCCCACCTCAGCCAATCAGCACTTCAGCAGCAGGCGAAAGGGACTTGTCCACTAGGTGGACTTGTACAAAGTACGCCCCCCCCCCTCCAGAGTGCTGAGACATGAGAGATGAAATATTGTTAATTAAGTGGAGAATAAACAAATAGGAGTTGCAGCAATGCCTAAGACAATTTTATTTCTCTAGGCTGCGTATGCTGGCATCCTGGATTGATACTTGTGTGTGCGACAGGCTTCTTTCTTTCTCCGTAAGAAAACCGAGTAACTTGCCACATATCTCTTGACTTCTTCACCAAGTTTTCTTACTTTTTGAGTTTGTGTTTCAAATACACTGCTTGTACTTCATTTGCAATTGATAATATGTGTATTGAAAGGAATATTTTAATACGATTTATCGAGAGGGTCAATGTCCCTATGAGAAGTGCGCCCAGTATCACGGAAATGGTAATATTGGTCACGGAACGTGATTTATTTCTCTATTCTATATAATTAATTACACTAACTACATCATCTCAGCAATCAGGGCAATTATATTTAAGCATTAAAAGGTCAGCACTATATACCAACCTATGGAAGGAATCAACAAAATGATGCATAATTATTTAAGACAGTCAGAAGCACGCAAGCACACTGTTTAAGGTCAGGCGCACCGGATGTTCACAAAAAGCGTGTGCTTCGGAGAAGTAACAAATAATTCATTCAAGCAATCTTTCCCCGGTATTTTGTCTTCGTCCTTGGTCCAATCAAACCATGTCTTTTTTTTGTCTCATTCTGAACACTTTTCTATTCATCTGCCCTGTACGCTAGCATATTCCTGAATTACATCTCCTGTCACAGAATTTGCTCATCAATATCCTGTATAGATCAATAAAACAGTTAAAGCATAGTGGGCGGTTTCTTGAGACTAACCATGCCTATCGTTTATGTGGTCTCTAGGAAACTTTTGTTTTCAATGTGAGTAAGAATGGCCAATATGACGGATATGCTCAGAGGCCAGCAATCATCTAAAGACGCGAGCATCGATGGTCTAATCTGTAACCCTCCACATTTTCCCCATAACGGGATGAAGACTGAATGGGAAAGTCAGATGAATTTGCTGCAGTTTTCCTTGGTGAAAACTAAAGTGCTTACCGGAAAATTGCGTTAACATTTCTTGGATATTCAGAAATATGTAATCAAATATGTCGTTAGTATTGAATTTCCAGCATCGGAATTTGCATTAATCAAGAGACGAGCAAGTTCGACGCTTCGTCAGCCACCGCCCCTACGCCAGCGAGAAAATAGGAGCATAATTGTAGGATGGAAAGAAAAATTGCGAATAGTGTGCAGAATGAACAGCATATTAAAATTGCCTGCTGTAAAGCTGAGATGCCGGAAGTGAAGTAGATGTAGAAATAATTAGGGTAAGAGAAAACAATAACGCTGACACTGCTAAGGTCCCAAGGTCTTGCTAGGTCATCTCACTCCGGTGAACATGGTCCCCTGTTCCGCAGTTTCACCATGAATGAAACTCACTGCGACAACAGAAAAAAGACAGGATAATTTAGTTCCGTTATCCAGTTGCTAGAGTAAAAAAGGTTAACATGTAGGTGACCGCATCACATATGCCTTGATAAGACATCACTGGAGAGATAAAAACAGGGAGTGCACGTTAATGGCTTATAATGGCAAAGTAAGGGTTCTCTAGTGTTTCAGCCAGAGTTAGTGAAAAGAATAAAATTTACGATTCAAATTTAATTGCTCAGTGCGCGTTAAGCTCTGAAACTGCCCATTGTACTATGAGGGACCCTCAAGCAGATGATTCCGGAATAATTATTACCACGTCGGTTTGTTAATGCGCACTCAGGGATTTCCAACTGTCAGCAGGCGGAATGCCGCATTTTCTGCATTCCGCCCGTGTCAGAATACGGTCCTCAGGGCCGGGATTCGAACCAACGACCTCATGCTCAGCAGCGTAACAACACAGCTGCTGGGCCGTCATGGCGTGTAAGAAAAGAATAATAAATGTAACTGGATAGCCGTATATAGGAATGGTAAAAAAAATATAGTAAGCGTGAAGGTTCAGAGTCTTCGTTGACACAGCTAGCGTTTGCCAATTGTTTACATGAATATTTCTCCCGTGCTGCAAAAACTCAGTTGTATGAAGTATGAACAATGGTTGTCTCTGTTCCTCAATAACTTAGATTTTTTTAGACGCATTTCAGGTAATAATGATAATAGTAGAGGAGCCAGAACGGTGAACAACAGTTACTCTGCTTTCAAAGGCTTGCTTCAAGAAGCGGCATGAATATAAGTTGTGGTTGCTTTTCATGTCTGCTTTTCAGAGAAAAGCAGACTTTATGATGCGAATCGGAATGACGTCAATCATTCGCATTACTTTCAGGCTCGTTTGTGTGTCCAAACAGCAGTGAAACATTTACGCTGAAGACTGGAAATGGGAAATTTGCTAAACATTTGTTATGATTCTCGAACTCTCCAGGAGAGCTGCTAAGCTGTAAAAATCACATTCTTTTTCTCAATTCTCCGCCGCGGAGGATATATAGGTAAATTCATTTTCATGACTCGAAGTGGCACAAGGTTCATTTTGCAATTGCTACAATTTTACAAAACACTGAGAGCCTGGCGCATTTCTTAACACCATATAGGGAACGTTGCACGCGAAAATGGTAGCTCTACCGGAGAATTTCATTCCTGCTACCTTTGGCAAACGGAAAGTGTTAAAACATAAATAGATGCTCGGTTAGTTGTCATGGCAATTATAAGCCCACCCAAATGTACCGTATGTAATCGACTAAGGCTCGCGGTCAAGTGATGGCTGCTACCGCAACTTGGCATCCATTTTTCTTAAATTGTTCAAATATAGAATTTGAAGAGGGAAGAGAGCGTCGCCGCGTGTGCTCCTACTCTTGGATTCTAAGGGCGTTGAAGCAGCGGCCTTCGGACAAAACTTTGAGGTCGCAGTCGCATCGAACGCAATGAAAGGCACTAAGGACAACTCTTTCCGCGAATGGGCTACCGAACCGAATCTAAGAAGTGGTGGAAAGGACAATAGCAAGGACTACAGACGGACGTCAGCTGTGTCGCGTGTTTGCGTGAGCAAGTATACGCAGCATCAAAACAAGAGCATTCGCCCCCTGTTGTACAAAAAATTCAAGAATATTACACACGGTGCGAAAAAGTCGACCGCAATGGCCCACCCCTGTGTGAGGGCCGCGTGTTCTAGAGATCACGGGTAAAGAAAACGTGGCACTCACTTTAGTAGATACACTACTTATTAAGCCCTTCAGTATGCAGCCCCCAATGCCAAGTCACCAAAGTGTTTCTCACGACGTCCTCGCCCTGAAACCCGGATACAATCTAAGCTTTCACCGCGTAAAAACATAGGCTGGCGAGAAACCTCCTTCGTGACAGAGACTTAGATTGCGACAGAGCGCAAACGAAACATCATAAAAAGTAGCGCAGGAAAAGATGCTGCGGTCTCTAGAGAGTGTCCGAGCGGCTTATGTCTGGTGCACAACAGCATATCCTTTAGCAGAGTACCACGAAAACCCAACGGAACTCTAGGGTACTAGAAGCACGTCTCGCGTGAAACTTCGTCGCAGACAAGGTGTCATCACTGTAAAGGTATAGCGGGCTTCAGGGGACGTTCGATCTCGTATATGGTATTGTAACCGAGATCAAGGGCCTCAACACTGGAGAAAACATAGGGCTTATATTACGTCCAGACTAGCTCTTTCGCTTGTTATCTTTGCCGTACAGACTGCCAGAACCAAAGAAGGAGCAGCAGAAAGAGCAAATTGGAAGCGCTGGATTTCGGACCTGACTGGCCAAAATAGGAGCGCGGAAGAAAATCCTTTGGAGGTTATAGAAAGTCACAGACTAACTTACCCAGTCCTTGCGTACCGGCTCTTTTCTTTCTCCACTCCCTCAGACTACGCCGAAGCCCATTTGTTTTACATCCCCGATGTAGAGCGCTGGTAGTATTGAATGATTTAACTGGCACTGGTAGTATTGAACTAACTGTAATCATAGGCTAGGGCTCCCACTGTGGTTCATCTTCCGCGCATCGATGCTAATTGCTAGCTCCTTAAGTAGAGCGTCTTTATTGAACACAAAAGTGCTAAGAGAACGGAGTGCAATTTTGCTTATCCGGTGATGACGACTGTAGCCTTAAGCATAAAAAACACTGTATTTTTTAGCTTGAAATGAAATTGCTACATCAGGTAGTTTGTGTTTAGAGTTGTACGCGAAACTCGGTGATAGGGGAGAAGTCCTTCCTTTAGTAATGTATACTCGCTATTAAGAGACGCTCGTATAAATTGTTAATATACTTCTGTATAAGGAAAATAAAACTGGTCTTTTTTTCTCCCATAATATGCGGCTTATGAACGACAAATTGAAAGCATTGAAAACATTTTTGACATCATTAAAAGCTAGCGGTCGTTGGATATTGAGACGTATGTTGTATTGTTGCACAGTCCGTATAAAAAGGCCCAATACCTATAGCAGCTTTTTTCTCAACAAATGTTGAAAAGATGAATACATTCTAGAGTTTTAACAAAACCAACATAGACGATATAACAGCAAGCTGTGCAGCATCTTTGGAACCTTTAAAATAAATTTGGGCTTGCGTAGCATGCGATAGCTCTCCAATTTTTCTTGCTTTTCCCCAGATGACGGAGTGATGGCTGACGACCTCATCGCGAACTGTAGAAGATACGTTGAATGTAGAAATAACAGCTCGGGATAGTTACGCAACATATTGTCAGCAAGAGAGGGATCACGAAACAACAAAAATCTACATAACTAGCTCGACTGGAAATAACTTCTTCAACGGACTCGATCACTGAACCCAGGCCCTCGAACAAACGTATCCCGAATCAATACCTTGCCGTGATTGCCTTCTGTCGTGAATCTCATGGGGCCACGCCGGCTGAGAAACCTGCATCAGGGCTGGTTCCTACGCAAGTTGCGAAAGCCATTTTCCTGGTCACGCTTTTACGTGCAATTTCTTTTTTCGTTCAGCAAACACTGTTTTGTCCACACACAATCCCTGGCGTAGGAAAGTAAAGTTCCAGGAAAGTAAAGACAAATACCATTTTATGACACAAAACAACGTCTCTTGCTGACGACTACAGTAAGTCCAATAGTGAAGATTTCAAAATGTCTGGCTGCCGTAGGGCACAATACTACAAGAAGTGAACGTTTTGGGTTGATTGGGAGCAAGAAAAGTTACGTATTTCAGCGATAAACGAAGAATGGGCCAAGTTCGCTAATTTCCTAAGTGATAACCGCAGGCGTATTTTAGCGAGGCATAAAAAAAAACAGGAGAAAATGAAACGCCGCTCAGAACTCCTCTGATGTGATGAAAGACGAGGCCATGAATCGAGCAGCTTTGCACAAGAGGATTATCAGGCAGACTGAATACAGCGCTTGTGCGCTTGTGTACGAACTGTGATGTTTAGCTTGTGCGTGAACCGTTATTTTGTTTCACGACTACCTAGTCCTCGTTTTCCCGTGTACGGTAGCAACCTCTCAAGTTTTGTTTGGTTAACCGCACTTCTCTGGTTTTGGTAACCTTTATAATAATAACAGACCATACTTCCGGTACTAAGTTAACTGCGTGCCTGATGTGCGCGCGCACAGAATGAATAAACGTATTTCCATTTTGAGCGCGCATTTTACCCAAAACTAAATATACCACTCCATCTTTAGTAGACGATGTGCTGACTATAAAACAATGCAGCATCATTGGAACAGATGGGTCATCTGTTCTGTGTCGTATCGGACCATGGCGGTAACATTTTTTGTCGCAGTCTCATCGCTGTTATCCACGGAGTGAAACGCACGGAGACTGCAATTATAGCGAAAATGGCGAACGCCATGACATAAAAAAGCCGCAAACTATTAGAGATAATGCATTAAGAAATGCGACCCCCGTCGTCGGGTGATAAGGCCATCACTTCAGAAGAGAAGAGGTTCAAAAATGTCTCCCATAAAAAAAATGACAAACGGTTTCTTCTGTAAGCCGACTCGCCCGTCATAATATGGGTCGTGCTGCCGTGGATGATGATATTTATATGAACGTAAGGGCATGCGTGGTGGCTGACCAATGGTCTGGTAGGTTTTCGTAAGCCCAATATTATATTGAAAATAAAGGAATGGTTTGATCGGGCTGCACAATAAATAAACTTCAGGTCAGGTGCACGCATGTGCAAAATAGATAACCTTTTTTTTTCATTTTGAGCGAGTAATCTAACCAAATCTAAACGTACCACACTATCCTCAGTCCGCTGGTACCACATGCATACCTTAAATACAGGTGAACATGTAACATAGTTGGCTGCGGGTGCAGTGTATCTCGGTCATGTAATTATAAATGCCCATAATATTACGTTTGACTGGATACCTTCACATTGGGGCGCGATAGGGAAGGAGGAAACAGACACAGCAGCTAAAACTGCTGTAAATAATGTTTCTCAGGTGCGCATTCCTTTCTCACGAACATACACAAACGCCCTACTTCGTTGCGTACGTTGGAGCACTGGATCAAACCTGATCGACGACACAAGCGAGTTCATAAATGGGACCCACAAATAAAATACCGTGTGCCTCCGAAGCTCAAAAATTGAAAGAAGCATGGTTCACCGGATTCGCGTTAATGTCGCATTCACCCAGCATTATAGATGTGAGAGTTTGTATTGAGAGAGAGAGAGAGAGAGAGATAGAAGATGGGAAAGGCAGGGAAGTTAAGCAGACGGCGTCCGGTTTGTACGCTGCACTATGGGAATGGGTATGGGACGAAGCATGCAGTGCCACTAGCCCAAATTGTGAATGCTGTAACCTACCATAAACACTTGATCATATATTTTGCGTTTGTTCCGCGTACGCGTTAGACCGACGAAAACTGGTCACTTACATTGGAAAAGTCCATAAGAGGCTACTATTAGACGAGTTTACTGAAGTCCTTGTCCTAGTTCGAACAGCGCAGCCCTAATAAGTGCCCAATATCATTTCTACAAGTCACTGAGCTGGACGCACTACATTATAGATGCCGCAACTTTGTGAACTTGTGTATACGCGCGGCCTGCTCATATCATAATCGCCGCCGTCGTCGTTATAGTCGTAGTCCTCGTCGTCATCACCATTCACCAGACCTTTTTGTCCCTTTCCCCAGAGTAGAATAGGAGGCCATATCAAGTAATAGCTCCCGTCGATTCCCTTGGCTTTCTATAAATGAATTTCTTGCTCTCTCTCTCTCTCTCCATTTTATATTGAACAAAGTTCGCAGTACGCAAAAATGCTCTTAAGTTAACATAATTATTGCGGAAAGGTAATTTTTCACACAAAAAGTAAAATTCAACACCACGAGATGGCTTCTCGAATTAGTGTCTTGCGTGATGTCCGTTTGATTTGCGTTGTCGCTTCTATACTTCTCAGGACTTCGACGGTATAGCTTACATTTTTTTAGACACGTGTGCCAGTAACCGTAATCACAATATACTACATGCCACCTTCTACGTGTTTGGAAGCAGAGAGCAGCTAAGTTTCACTACTTAGACGGCACTATTGTGCATCCTGGTGCACCGGCAAAGAAACAATGATACAGAAATCAAAGTTTCTTCAGGCCAGATTCTCAGGTTTCGCGCAGAATATTCTCTAAAGGCAAGCACAAACAAGACTTCGGCGAAATGTCACACTGCGGTATTATGAAGTTTTCGGACTAACTGTTTATCCCTGACAGTAAACGAGACGATGTGTTGCTGCTGAATACCTCTGCTAGCTTTCCTTGTATTTCCACGCTTTCTCGGTACATTCGGATTTTACAAATCGTAAAATATAATCCTAAGCGATAGGAATGAGCATGAACTTGAATAGCGACGAGGCAGCTCAGTTCGTTGGTTGTTTTGTCTTTGTTTCGCCTCGGCGTTAGTGGTATTAACCTTGAGGGAAAGAGAGTAATCTTTATAGAAAAGAGCTCACTAGCGCAGGTAGCACTTCCGCTGTGCAGTGGAAGGTTCTCTCAGTCCAGGAGCCGAGCAGCCTGAGCTGCCTTTCTTGCTCGGTTGACCATGTTGAGCTGGTCGGTGGAGTCGGAGCTGGACAGCGCTGCCTCCTCCCATTGCCATGTGGTGGGATGTGTTATGGGTTTGAGCTATGATGTGCTTGCTTGCGCAAGCCCATACCATGTGGTAAAAGCGTTACGCATTCGTCGCAGTGTGGACATTTATAGGAATACAGGGCAAGGTGTACGACGTGGTAGAGATTCAAGTGAGGATATGTGTTTGTTTGGAGTTTTCGCCGTATTACGGCTTCCGCTCACGTCAGAGCATTATGAGCCGGCCGTAGTGTTCTTCCTGAAAGGCGGTAGCGTTGTAGGATGTGCGTGTAGGTTAATGGTATGGGCTCGGGGTGGAACTGCTTGGCGTGACCTTCTCGCGGCTCGCGGTGTGCGTGCGCTCAGGCGTAGTCGTGAGCCCGCAAATGGCCGCATAAGGGCTCGTGCGCTGGATTCCACACGATGTGTATGTATGGTGGGAACTCGTGCGCTTCACTCAGAATGCGATGCGCGACTCCAGTAACTTTGACCCTGGAAAAACATTTGCATGCCCTCTGAGAGTTCGCCAGAATTATGACGAACTTCCATTGCGGTCTTGTCGTGATGGGAAATGCTATCGCTAGTTCCACTGCCTCGGCAGAGCTCGCTCTCGAAACCGATGACGTATTTAGTTTGGTCCCTTGGTTGTCGACTACGTTGGTCACGAACGGTTCGGGCATGTCGCCGTGCGATGTGGAAGTTCGGGTGCATGGTCCTGGGATTCGGTGGGAGGTTTTAACCTTAAATGCCGTCAAGTAAGGACGAGGCTGTGAACTGAGGAGTATAATTCGTCTTGTGAATTTGTAACAATACCAAACATGCGCTACGCATGTTTGGTATTGTTACCAAACATATGGTATTGTCCATATACCAAACACGCGCTACGCATGTTTGATATATGGAAAAAAATCACGGTGATTAGTGTCGTGGTTATTGCTTAATTTCTCATGCCATTGGTTATCGCAGAAGCCCGACGGAACTGAAACAATTTGGTGCAGTGCATAAAATACAAGTGTTTCAGGAAGGTTATTTGGACTTGGTGCGGTCATTCGGCACCACACGAAAAGCTACACGGCTAACAACAACAACAAAAAAAAACTACGAAGCAGCAGTGAAGCCACGCGACACCTATCAGATAATATGTAAGGTCAATCTTAATAGAGCTTAGGAAACAATTTACAGAAATCACAGCACACAGAGAGACGAAGCTACATCATAAGCCCGAACGGAATGCGGGCGCCCTTTTGCCCTGTTCGCTCAAATTTGCTGACAAGCTTACTCACACTAACTTCTACAGTATTGCCCTTCCAAACCACTACATCACAGGGTTGACAAACGAGCAAAATGAACTTTCAGCAGCAGCCCTCGGACAAGGACGCCGTTTTCGCTTTTGCAGCCCATTTGTCTTTTGAGTAAAGTGTCTCGACTGTCACCTTCTAGCCAGTTCGAGCCCATCACAGCCACCCTGTCATTTTGGTCCTCCGACCAAGCGGCTACAAGCGTTCAGCTTGAACTGCTATTTACGGGGCACGATCGATTACCGCCATGGCTAATAGCAGGGATAACAGATGTGATACATGTCACTGCTTCACGCGCGACATTTATATTTGGTTCGTTCCACGAAGCCGGGTGGCCTGACTTCCTCTTCATAGAAGCCTACGTACAAGGGGGCTCGTAACAGCAGGAGGACGCCGGCTGCAAGCTGTTTTATGAGACCGTGAAGCGCGGGGCTCTTGGGACGTGATCATAACTTCTTGTCCTCGTGACAATATATTTGGATGCCTTGGAACCTTAGTTATAGAAAATTTCCAACAAGAATTACAAGTTCACTATTTCAGCATTTTTTGCAGAACATTGTTGCCACGATTTACTTGTTACAAACTCTTTTTTTTTGTAATCTTGCTGCAGTAGGGCTTTTCTTTATGGTTTATGACATAGCAGCGACGAGATGGCCATACATAGTAAGGCTCGGGGAAAGTAAAAAGGTCATGCTGACAATGCATCTCTTCTCATTCTTCATTGTTTCATTATATTGCGTTGACATCTTAATCTCCTACATTTAAAGGTTCTTTGTTGCTGCTTTCAGACTTTACTTTTTCTCGTACATGAATATAAGACTTATTTTCTACGAAGGAAATGGTTTCAGAGAAGCCTCACTGTCTTACTTTTCCGCAAAGGACTGAACGTACTCCAAACATGAACTAAAAGACTGGCTTCATAAATGCATAAAATATTTCAAGAAACATTGTTCAACATGTATTATTGTTAATTGCTGTTGTTGCCGTGTCCTTAACCCTTTCACCTCTCGCTTTCGTATTAACTCCGCTGTCACAACGTTCATATTTTTCAGAAAGCTAAGATTTGAAAAGGAGTCTTTCTTCAAGTTGAGGTACGTTATTTAGGGCCACGATTGAATTAAATAAATAGAAGAGATGAATGGTCCCCAGTACTATCACCTACAGAATTCGATTCGCGTCACAAGGGTGTCTTATGGCGTCTCGCATAATGTAGGTTATCAGCTGATCATAAGGTCACGTTGCCACGATAAGCGGGGTAAAAAATCAGATTGTCTACGCACGCACTCAGAAAGACAGATTTCACTATCTTACAAAGCTGCTCAGGCCTCCGTGATTGACATAGCGCATTTCTTTCTTAATAACATATGACTCAAATAAATTCAAGGGCCACAACATTTGTGCTTCTATAATTATCCTGATAGCTCGAAATCATGACTGACAACCACAGTCAAACTGTGATCAGGTAAGTGTGCACACTGGTCGTTACACTTTCGCGAATCTTGATAACCCACTCAGTGATTGACACACAGGCCGAACGGGCTAGCAGAAGAACCGCCACACGATACCGGCATTTCGTGTACCATGCGAAATGCACAGTCGACTTCTCTTTCTTTCTTTCTTTCTTTCTTTCTTTCTTTCTTTCTTTCTGTCGTTCGCCAGAAGAAGCGAGCTCATGCTCTCGAACTTGCAAGGCACCGATGAGCCAAGAGCGACGCTATTTCGGATGGTAATATCTTTTTGATGTTATGGTAACCTTTGTTTAAATGTGGCTTAATTTGAGGTTTTTGAGGTATACGTTCATCTGCTATCCCACTATTCACCTTGAACTTTTGCAACGCTGTCTCGGCAACAGTAGCAATTACAGAGAGGAAGAAGCCCGCAGTACAAAGGTGTAAAATTTGATCATATAAGCTTGCCTAAGCCCCACGCATGAATTCTTTCAAGCTAGCTTAATGTTATGATTCACCATTGCTTTTTTTTACTAGTTCAGAGAGCCCTGACAAAATGAAATCAACAAACGTGGGCCACACCGACAAAAACCCTGAAATCTTAAAGCTACGGTTCATTCTTCTGTGGTAATTCATAAGGAAAGTTAAAAAATGCAGAATTCTGTTAAAAACATCTACAACACACACAACAGTATTCTTGCTTTAAAAGGGTAGTTCTTTCTTTGAAATGACAAGAAAGTAATCCACGTAGCTAAAATACCTGCAACTAGACCTTTATCTAGTCATTCATTAGCGTTGTGATTCAGAATTGACGAAAATATCCGCCGAAGCAACACAGGACGCAATCTCAATGTGTTCACGCCGCAGAATTACCTGGTAATTAAAAGCAACACGCGCCAACTGAAAGTGAAAGTCGAAGAAAAGATTAGCCACAGACATTTCAGTAAAATCGATCCAACCAACTTTACCATGCTTCTAAGTGTAGGCCCTATCTTTGGGCTAACAATGAATGTTTCATACCCTAGCGAGTTGCAAGAGGTAATAACTGCGCTTCGTCATTGCCGCTGCAGCCTGTTCAAGTTCAGATAGAGTTAAGTAGTCGTCATACACAACGTTTAGATCGCTGCTCGAGCGTTGTTAAACCATTATTACAATAAGCCTTCAGTACTTGGCGGTAAGCGAATGCTGATTAAAAACACATATGAGTGATCGCATGAGGCAGTACGACGGACGATATATAGACGTATGAATTCACGAGAATTAATGAGGATTGTTGAGAAGGACTTTGTAATATCGTTAAGGTATTGCTTATCGTTACCTCACCCCTTGACATATACGCAGCAATAGAGGAGGTGATTGAAGCGGATTTATCTGCCGTAAGAAGCATTTTCTATGATTCGAAAACTCCTCATAAATGACTGCGAGGATTCAAAGCTCATATTCATTTATTTTCGATGTCTTCTTTTCTGTTACCGAAAAGCTGCGGCAATAAGCCTTCCTAGTGTTTGCGTTATAAAAAAGTTGATCTCCGTGTTCGTTTTAGCGCATCTTACTGCTAGAGGCACAAGTTTCTCTAACCTAGAATAAATGGGTTGTCCCGAAAGAGCTATGCAATTTTGAAAAAAGTACCAAGAGCCTAGCCCAGCGATATGAAGCCTAAAGCTGCCATCGGCACCAAACTTTTTTAAAAGATAGAGCAAGAGAAGTTGCCCTTGTGTTTGTACAAGAGATATGTGCAGCTTGGCACGATGCTGCTCATAAGAGAAAACTTTCAAAGCTGTAGGTGAAAGGTCACATCCTCTATCAAAAGCCGCAAAAAACTACCTGTCTGCAAGTTCTCATGTGCGAACGGCTTGTTTCTTTTTTTGCTTTTCCGCCACGCCAAAGTACATGAGACGGCGAACTTAAGAGAGGATCCAACTAACACGCAAGATCAAGAGGCTTGTTATATGGCGCGAAACACAAAGTTCGTGCACTTGAATGGGTTTCTCTCTTGCTAAAAAAACCGGATTTGGTGAAGCAAAAAAGGGCAATAACATAAAATTTTTCAAGGACTTCGTACACCCTAATAGCAGCGTTTTCTGCTACGTATCACAAAGGTGTCTTGAGCTGCTTAGTGAGAAAAATAGAAGCTATTTGAGAGGAACCAGGCTTGCGTTTTCTGCGCGCCCGTAAAAGCGCGGAGACGAGAAGTAACAAAATCTACAAGGTGCCCTTTGCTGCCGAGGGAACTCCGAAAATGCGAACGCAGATTCCAAATTGCAGACTGTTCCGCTATATATATTTGTGTGTTGTATTTATCGTTGTTGATCTTCCAAGCACCCGGAGGATGACGACTTAATGTCATCAAGAGCACTACGAGGAAATATGATGTAAAGGAAGAAAATAGATCCATTAAAAAAAAGAAAACGACTTACCTTTGGAGCACAATGTTTTAGGAATATTTTTCAACTGCAATAAGTGTCTGTAGTAAATAATATGGAGCCTGATCATTATTAAGCTATAAAAGCAGGAACTCCCTCTACAGCCATTAAACCGGCCGTTAAGTGACACGGCATTGCAGCAGACAGTATAAGTATATTTAGGGACATTACGCATGTTGTGTAGGCTCATCACATACAACGACTTGTCGTTACGACGCTCCAGTACTGGGCGCGAGCATCTACGGTGGCACCATCTTCCGGCAGCGTGCCGCTGACGTGTGGTAGTAGGAATAACATGGTTCGACCCTGATTGTTCGGTTGCTGGTGCTAAAATGAAGCACCGCGCTGTCACGCTCTTGAGCATTTCTGTCAGCCCCTTGAAAGCTCGCGAAGTGTGCTACTGCGAAATGATTTATTCGGAGCAAACTACAAACGCCTAACACGTGACACACGCCATTTCTTCACAATATCGAAAGCATGGCTATGTGCTCGGTAGTTGCAAGCCTGGCGGATATTTCGCGTGGAACAAGCAGGCAATCAAGCACAGTTGTGTTGCATGTTGTCTGTAAAGCGGCAGCCAATGTCGTCTCAATCAAGCGATTTCTCATCCTGAGCAGTTTCCAGTACATAAGCATCTTATTGTGGGATATTTTCATTTCTCTCACATTTCTCGGCTTGATGTCGCGCGATGTTTTAGATGTGCTGCAAGCGATACGACCCGTGTGTTCGCTATTTTTTCCTTGTTCCCTTAATTTTTAATTGGCGGCGACAAAATTGATGAAGATTGCCTGCAAAATAGAACGCATATTTGTCTGTTCAGGTGCACTTTATGAGGACGCGGGCTTCACTTTCACAATAGATTAAAATGGCTATTCAGTTGAATACAACAATACACTAGCAAACTTTTTGATTATACACTTGGTAAGATTGCAAAAAATGAAACCAAATGTAGTGAAGCCATATCTGCGTAGCCAATATGCTTAGACTTGGATCATTCCTGAGGCACCTGTGGCCAAAATATGATATAACGTATGTGGGCGTATCGATTACCACCGTTCTGAACTGTTAGGAAAAGGCTCAGGTGAAACTGTTAAAAGGAAAGCAAACATATTTGTATTTCTATTTGGTGGTACAGAAATGAAAATTGCTGATATGATGTTGCTCAATTCTTCAAATTGAGTACGTAAGTTGAAACGAGCAAATAATAACGTAATATATAAACTAAGCAATAAATGAATAACACGTTATAGTGCAAGCGTCCGAGAAACAAACTTGCTGTATAGTTTGATGGCCTTAAAATAACGAGGAGAGCGTTTTCATAAAGAGCAGACCGGACACAGCGGTGCACTTTGCGCCCTTGTCCTGGTTTCTTCCCAGTTAATTTTTACCTGTTACCTATACGTAAGTTATTCATTTACGCCATGCCGTGAGCTTGAAGCAGCAGCCTATGAAGACGTTACAGGATGGGATCAAATACTGTTGTAAGACACTTCCAAAGCTGTTTTAAATTAATTTTGTTCTGGAGCCAGTGACTTCATCACGCAAGGGGAAATGCGGGGGCCCTTCGCGAGAATTCCATCTTTCTTTTTTTAATAATTTTTAGTTCTCTTTATTTATGATAGGTAAGCTGTAAAAGATAGAGTGGATAACAATTTTCTGGAGCTCCTAAAACTGCGCCCTCGAGCCCCTCCCCTACTTCCAATGTGGCCGACGCTGCAGCTGTGCCCACGTGATGCCTCATGTCAAGTCACGCCGAATGTAGCGATAGCCCTTCAGTGGTTGAGCTCACCCTCAATATATCATTCGACACACAATATTTATCGAAATATTCAGCATCCTTACCCCTTACCCCAGCGCAGGGTAGCGAACCAGACGTGCGTCTGGTTAACCTCCCTTGCTTTCCTGTCTTCTATTTCTCTCTCTCTCTCTCTTTCTCTCTCTCTCTTTCTGCACCGTTTTTTGGTGGCTTAAAGCCTAAACTGATCTGCTGCGCAGCCTAAGGTGGTGTACTTGAAATAACTCCTTCATTAACAATGGGAGGAAACGCCTCAAGCTTTGATTTAGGCATTTAACTGTGTGCAGGATAATTGCTGCTTTCTCAGCATTGAAAAAACGTCTCCGTTGGAAAAACTGCTTATTTCAAATACCTTAAGCGCTATCCTTCCTATGAAACAACGGAACTAAAAAGCACTTCTAATACCACAAAATGTTCTATCTTCTTCCACAAATGTTCGTATTGAGTATCCAACACCTCCAACAACACCTCTCCCACACATCAAAAATCGCCAAAAAATATCTGTCTACAAGTGAGGTGTGGGCAGTCACCAGCGCACCTTTCGCGTAGGAAGTGTTCGCACAGCTGGTTTTATCGATAATTCAAGTTGCCTGTTACTACTGCAACATTTCATAACAAACGTATTATCATGCGCATAACACATTTTTAGTGCTATTTGGACGTGGTCGGCAGCTAAGGAGCAAAAGCTTTCATCGCTTGCATCGCCTACCGCCCTAAAGAACCGGTGTTTCTTGAAACACTACATGAAGCCCTGCGTACATATTCCTTACATGAATCTCGCAATGAGCGTCTTGGTATTAGAACCACTGTCCAAAAGCTGCGCAGCAAGTATGACAACAGCAGTTCCCGACACGCTCGATAAAACCCAGCATATTCTGGCAGCACTTCTACAGTTCTGTGGCCCATTCATTTTTGAAAGAGGCCAGGGCGTGTGGATGGCAACTGCTGGCTAAATATTATTGAGACAGTCCTTGCCATTTCAGCTTTGTTCGCACATGCCGTAATTAAGGGCAGCCAGTTTAGCATCGTCGAAGTTTAATCAGCTAGGCCACTGCCAAGGTGCGAGCTCGCATTCAGTTTCCTCGGTCAAATTACAGCAATGAGTTTCGTGAAATACGAATGCTAGCAAATGGGTCTAGCATAAAGGATTAAAGCACATTCTTTAATTAAACGCTGTGGGGACACCGGCAGAGAAGGGGATTGTTTATCGTGGCTGCAGAGAATGATCACTGTTGCCAAAAGGACAGATGGGGAAAGGGGGAAGTAGAAATATGGGAAAGGCTCAGAGGTAAAACAAGAAAAGCAGGCCTGTTGGTTACTCGACGCAGGGGGATGATGAAAGGGTGAAAAGATAAGGATAAAGTAAGAGAGGATACGAAGAAAATCTGTTGGCATGGGCACAAAGAAGGCCACTGACAGCGTTCATTGTTTTTCATAGAGTTCGGATGCCTTAAAAAAGCACACTGGCCCTTTTACAGCAAGTTGGCCTAAAGTTTGCCGTGGCCAGGACCAAATATTCCGTTTTTCTTTATTGAAGAATTATCAGTATTGTCGAGAGTGGTTCAGAGCACTTTTCTTTGTGCGCTGTAACAAGGACATTTGCACAGAAAGTTAGCAATTGAGCCCTTAAACCGCAAATCTTAAGCACTAGATTTCTGACCATTCCGATTAGGAAGGAGACGACATTTATCAAGCTCCAATCCATGGACGCCGAGTGAAAGTTGCTCCCTTCTTACTAAGCCCTGCGCAATGCATAGCCTATGATAAGGTCTCTAGAGACAGTAGATAGCAACTGTGCTTTCTCTTTTACGTTATCGGCGAGTAAATATAGAAGCCACAGGCAGGTGGTGAGAACTATGGTACTTTAATATCAACGTTGTTGACTGTTGAAGTAGCGTATGCGTCTGAAGTGGAGTTACCGAAGATGCCCAACGACTTATAAGATGTGCGTATGTCGAAAGCTGCACTGTGCCAGGCAAAAACTAAAACTTTATAAGATGATAGACGCTTCAGACAATCAAGAGTGGTTGAACAAAGTCTCATCGCTGAAGCCAGTGGCATTGCTTCTTCGACAGCCGCCAATCACTGTCTAAAGTAAACACTAAGCAAGTCCAATGAAAGCGTGGTTGCATAATAGCGGGTTGTCTCCGATCTGCTGCACTAATGAGCCCTATTCTTTTCTGCTGCAAGGAAACGCTAACATGTCCCTCGTGGCCAGATGTGGAATCAACAGTGCCTTCTTATTCTTTATTGTAGTGAGTGACGACGCCCTATGCGGCAAACACGTTCGGTAGCCTGTTTGAGGACACTAATGTCGTTTCGTGCACGTGTGTTGCCACGTGATACTTTTTCCTATTTAGTGCACTTTGTATGTAGTCGGGAAGATATAAAAGCGCAGCAGTCATAAGCACAGAAATGCCTTATTGTGATATTTCTAGATAGGACTGTAGAACTTTAAAGCAATATAAGAAAAATTGCCTAATTATTATTTGCAAAAATAAAATTCCTTTACCTCGTGGCCGAAATGCTCATATTGCTAACATATACAATGAGCAATACTAAGTTGCTTGCATACTCATAGTGCGTGCGTTGATATTTGAGGGCATGGCATGAATTAGCTGAAATATTGTTTAAGCAGGTGTATGCTGCCTCAAGCAGCGACGTTCCAAGGTAATGGCAAGGGCCTGCCGGTGGCAGCGAGATGATTTGGAAGATGCTAATTTCTCTGAAATGAAACGGTGGTGCAATCTGCTAAGGTGTAGCTTGTTTCGCCGTGTTTAGCCGTAGAGGTGCGACAATGGAGAACGTTCAATATAGCATCGCTTGCCAAACATTACGAACTATTACGGAATAAAGAGAGAAGGCAGACGGGCAACAAGCCGACCAGTAATCTCGGTTTCAGCTGTAGCGCCTTCCTAAAACGTCGCGGCTGCCAACGAGCACTGCCCTTTACTGCAAAACGGCTGTAAGCTTCACTTGTTGATATGGCTGCATAATGCGGCAAACAGCGAAAAAGAGGGGCACAAAAGCAGAGAAACGGATAATCTGGCGCCATTGTCATCGTGCTCTTTAGCCATAACGGTGTTTTTGCTACGTTTCCTGTGCAACCTTAAATACTTGAAATTTACGACATGCATAGGCAGCGGCTAGACATATGCCATGGAATTCGGTTATACAACCGCTGACTATGCTCGTATCTATTCGTTGTCGCTTGAAATCTAATTAGCTTCCCGCAAGTGTTCTTCCTTCTGCCGTAACAATTAACACGTGACAACACCAGCTTCATCATTAACCAGCACATTCCTGACGTGCCACGTCTGTGCGTGACTAGTAGTGATTCGCCCACTGGTTTCTCACTTCTCAATACGAACACATTAACTGTAGCGTAGGAAAGCCGTGGTTGCCTAGATCAGCGTTCCTCGCTACCATCATGTCGTCACAATATCTGTGTCTAATATTCAATGAGAGTTATTCAGAGAGAAGTATTCGCGAACATTACCTAATTTCTTTCTGTGAAAGTAGTAGAACTCGCGGCCTTGTAGACTGCCCTTGTTCGCCTATTTCTGTTTAACCCGCCGTGGTTGCTCAGTGGCTATGGTGTTGTTGAGCTGCTGAGCACGGGGTTGCGGGATCGAATCCCGGCCATGGCAGCCGCATTTCGATGGGGGCGAAATGCGAAAACACCCGTGTGCTTAGATTTAGGTGCATGTTAAAGAACCCCAGGTGGTCGAAATTTCCGGAGTCCTCCACTACGGCGTGCCGCATAATCAGAAAGTGGTTTTAGCACGTAAAACCCCATAATTTAATTTTTTTTAGTACCGTTGCAGGTCTAGCTGGATATTTGCGCATGAGTTGCTTGATGGTATACCGTGCCTCTTTCTTTTCTTCCTAGAAGTGTTTTACATTTTGTCTATCTTGGAACGATAACATGAGCTTGTGATAACCTTCGTCTCACATTGACTATATTCACTGCACAAATTCCACCACTAAGTCGAAACTGTGACGCAAGTCTTTGAGTACAGCAAGTGCATTCGTAATAGGTTGCGAAGACGGACGCTGCTGTTGTCGAAGCATGAGCAAACGGACAAGGCGCACATTTCCGTTAGTCTGGCTTTAAAATCGAAGTTTACTACTAAGGTGAGCTGATGAAACTGCAAGGAAACGGATAAATTGCATATTCTTTAGCTGTATAAACGACTATAAGGACATTTGCAGCATATTGAAGTAATCGATAAGATATACCAATGCATGTAGAGATTTCCCTCACGTCCGTTTGTTTTATTTCCAGAAAAAAAAGACGCAGAATGCGATAAATGTACCCGGTAATAAAATTTTCGGTAACGACGTTTGTATCCTGAGAGGAGGAGATTGTGATTTATGAAATTAAACGGCTATAATAGAGAAGGACAATACAATCGGCGTCACTGTGATGTGTGGCAAATTACTGTGAACAGATGATAAATGCAGGTATTTTGGTGCATGAGTAAGAGGTGAATTACCCCGCAGGGGCGTCTGCGTCAGCAGGCGTTTGGTGTGTTGCGACACCACGTACCCGAGCACACGAGGGTTGGACCCTCCCGCGTGTAGCCGTGTCTGGGGAAAGGGGGATCCTGGGGTTTGAGCTGATGCTGGGTGTTTGGACCTTTAAGGCCCCCCGGCGGAGGCAACACACCCCTTTGGCCTCTGCTTCACATAGACGGCACCCCCGGACTGACCCACCCGGGGGATATCGGCAGTCGCCTTTTCCTGTCCTGCTCTCCAATCTTCGACTTTCTCTCTCGCCTTTTTCATCTTTCCTGTCTTCTCTTTACTTCTGCTCAATTCCTAGTTTCCCTGCGGCAAGGTTGAACCTTGTGTGTCTGGCCAGCCTTGGCTAAGCTGTATGCTGGTTATAGCAGCGATGTACAGCTGGCGTTGGCAGGGTTTCCCTTGCAGGAACTTCTGTCACGTCCCCCTGTTGGGCTCCATGGTGGGTGGTTGGCATCGTGGCCGAAAACCAAACTATACTTATGGAAAATGATTTTCCTAAACTACCTGATCGCCCTCAGAAATGAGGGCGCACCGATGATGTCTTTCAGTTTTTCGGATGACAAGTCCAGAACTTTGCTCGATTCCATGTGATTCACTCAGAAAAGCCAGACAAGCTAGTGCGTAACATTTCACCGTTCCTTGTTGCGAAGGCTTTAACGGAAATTTTTGGAACAGGATGCAAGGCGTCGAGAATGACAAGTGGTAATCTTCTCTTGGAGCTCCACGATCAGAAGCAATACGAGAAACTGCCGAAACTTGTCTCATTTGGGCAGACCCAAATAACAGTAACCCCGCACTGTACCATGAACACCTCCCGCGGCGTTGTCTCGGACGATGACATGCTAGAGCTCACTGAAGCTCAACTCTTGGAGGGCTTCAGTGAACAGAATGTCATAAATGTTAAGCAAATTAAGATGAGGCGAGATGGTAAAGAGATCAAGACGAAACACCTGATACTCACTTTCGGTTCAAGTGTCCTCCCCGAGTCCATCGAAGCCGGTTATAAAACTTCGTGTTAGACCATACATGCCCAATCCTCTTAGATGCTTTAACAGCCAAAGGTTCGGCCACAGTTCACAGAACTGTCGAGGCCGGCTGAAATGTGCCAAGTGCAGTGACAATGAACATTCCTCCGAAACATGCCAGAACACTCCATATTGCATCAACTGTGATGGCGAGCATGCCGCATACTCGCGGTCCTGCCCGTCCTGGAAAAGAGAAAAGGAGATTGTGACAATCGAAGTCAAAGAAAACATGTCTTTCAAAGAGCCACGTAGGCGGGTGTCATACCTGTCTAAGAGCAGCTTTGCCGATGTGGCGCGTAAGGGGGCAGCGTCACAACGGCATCCGGCTGCTGTCCGACCCACAGGCAGTGAGTCGGCAGTTACGCCATCTGCCCCCACCGCGGTTGCAGCTAGCGCTGCTCCGTCAACACAGCCGAGGGGACCAACGACCCCGAAAGTGGGCGCAGCCGGGGGTGCCCCAACCTCCCCGGCCCTTTCCAGCGCTGGCAACAGCCGGCGCAGCCAAATCCCGCAGGGTGCTCTATCGACCTCCGGGCTGGTGGGCGCAGGGGTCTTACCCTCCAAGGCGGGACCATCACTGGTAACCTCTCGCTCGCAAGAGCACGTGTCCGGCGCCTCACAAGAGGCAATGAACACTACACCTATCCCCACGGCGCGCCAAGCGCCTAAGGGGCAGCAAGGCTCCCTCGAACGCTCCAGAAATGGCAGAACCCCCGTTACAGGGCCTCGAAACAGCTCTGTAACCTAAGGCATCACCTCCGTTTCTATACACACAGCACTTATTTACTTTCAGTATGGATACACAAATTATTCAATGGAATGTTAGAGGTCTTCTTAGGAACCTTGATGACGTGCAAGAGCTTATCCAAAAACACAGTCCGAAAGTGCTGTGTCTACAAGAAACACACTTAAAACCACAACACACAAACTTTCTCCGACCGTATGTCAAGTTGTATGATGATGCTGTCGTATCATCAGGCGGTGTTGCCATTTTTATTCATTAAAGTACTTCCTCTCAGCTTTTGCAGCTACGAACGCCCCTTGAAGCAGTGGTGGTTCGAGCTGTTCTTCTGAATAAACTGGTCACCATTTCCTCACTTTATATACCCCCACATTATAAACTAAGCAAACATGAATTTCAGTCCTTTATAGATGAATTGCCAGAACCCTATGTTGTTCTTGGCGATTTCAATGCGCAAAACTGCCTGTTGGGCGGCCCTCGTATAGATGCGCGAGGACGTCTTGCTGAACAGTTCCTTTTTTCTTCAGGTGCGTGCCTGTTGAATAAGAAGGAACACACATATTACTCTCTTGCAAACAGAACCTATTCTTCACTAGATCTTAGCATAGTCTCCCCTTCTGTACTGCCTGAACTTGAATGGGAAGTTACCGACAACCCTTACGGCAGCGACCGCTTCCCTATACTGCTAACCCCGCAGGGGCGTCTGCGCAAGCAGGCGTTTGGTGTGTTGCGACACCACGTACCCGAGCACACGAGGGTTGGACCCTCCCGCGTGTAGCCGTGCGCGGCTTAGCCGTGTCTGGGGAAAAGGGGATCCTGGGGGTTGAGCCGATGCTGGGTGTTCGGACCTTTAAGGCCCCCCGGCGGAGGCAACACACCTCTTCGGCCTCGGCTTCACATAGACGGCACCTCCAGACTGACCCACCTGGAGGACATCGGCAGTCGCCTTTTCCTGTCTCTCCCTCTTCGAATCTTCGTCTTTATCTCCCACTTTTTGACCTTTCCTGTCTCCTTCTCTCTTCTTATTACTTCTTTTCTCCTGGCGGCAAGGGTTAACCCTGTGTGGCTATCCAACCTTGGGTACACCATATTCGGTTATAGTGACGGCGTACGACTGGCGTCGTGCAGACTTGCATGCAAGCTCTGCCGCGTCCCCTTGTTGGGCTCCGTGGTGGGCGGTCGGCGCTGTTGCCGAATTTTTATATATTTCATGGAAACTTCTTTCCCTTCCCTTGCTGATCGCCCTCAGAAACGAGGGCGCACCGAAGATGTCTTCAAGTTTTTTGGACGCCAAACCCAGAATTTTCCCCGCTTCCACGTTATCCATTCCGAAAAGCCAAACAAAGCAGTGCGAAACATTTCTCCATTCCTTGTTTCAAAGTCCCTCAATGATGTTTTTGGTCCAGGATACAAGGTGTCGAGGATGGTAAGCGGCGACCTCCTCTTGGAGCTCCGCGATGTAAAACAATATGAGAAACTACCGCAACTAGTGTCATTTGGGGAGACCCCCATAACAGTAAGCCCTCACCGTACAATGAACACCACCCGTGGTGTTGTGTCAGATGATGATTTGCTTGAGCTGACTGAAGCGGAACTCCTGGAGGGCTTCAGCGAACAAAATGTGATCAACGTCAGAAGAATTAAGATCAGGCGGGATGGTAAAGAGATTCAGACGAAGCACCTAATAATTACTTTTGGATCAAGTATCTTGCCCGAGTCAATCGAGGCCGGGTACATCAAGCTCCGCGTTAGGCCGTACGTGCCAAACCCACTGCGTTGTTTCAAATGCCAACGCTTCGGTCACAGCTCGCAGAGCTGCCGAGGCCGCCAAACTTGTGCCAAATGTAGTGCCCAAGAACACACCTCTGAAACATGCGAAAACGCTCCACACTGCGTGAACTGTGATGGCGAGCACGCCGCGTACTCGCGGTCGTGCCCGTCTTGGAAAAAAGAAAAAGAAATAGTTACAATCAAGGTTAAAGAAAACATATCTTTCAAGGAGGCACGCAGGCGGGTTTCATACCTACCTAAGGCTAGCTTTGCCGAAGTGGCGCGTCAGGGGGCAGCGTCACAACGGCCTCCGGCGGCTGTCCGACCCACAAGCCGTGAGTCGGCAGCAACGCCATCTGCCCCCGCGGCGGTTGCAGCTAGCGCTGCTCCGTCAACACAGCAGACGGGGCCACCGACCCCGAAGGTGGGCGCAGCCGAGGCTGCCCCAACCTCCCCAGCCCCTTCCAGCGCTGGCAACGGCCGGCGCAGCCAAATCCCCCAGGGAGCCCCATCGACCTCCGGGCTGGTGGGCGCAGGGGTCTTGCCCTCCAAGGCGGGACCCTCGCTGGTAATTTCCCGCTCGCAAGAGCACGTGTCCGGCGCCTCACAAGAGGCAATGGACACTACACCTATCCCCAAGGCGCACCAAGCGCCTAAGGAGCGGCGAGGCTCACTCGAACGCTCCAGAAAGGGCAGAACCCCTGTTACAGGGCCTCGAAAGAGCTCTGTAACCTAAGGCATCACCTGTTTCCATACACACAGCACTTTTAACCTTCAATATGGATACACAAATTCTTCAATGGAACGTTAGAGGTCTTCTTAGGAACCTTGATGACGTGCAAGAGCTTATCCAAAAACACAATCCAAAAGTGCTGTGTCTACAGGAAACACACTTAAAACCACAACACACTAACTTTCTCCGACCTTATGTTAAGTTCCGCAAAGACCGCGATGATGCTGTCGTATCATCAGGCGGTGTTGCCATTTTTATTCATAAAAGTATTTCCTGTCAACTTTTGCAGCTACAAACGCCTCTCGAAGCAGTGGCGGTTCGAGTTGTACTCCTAAACAAACTCATTACCATTAGCTCTCTTTACATACCCCCACATTACAAATTAACGAAGCATGAGTTCCAATCCTTTATAGATCAATTGCCAGAACCTTATGTTGTTCTTGGCGATTTCAATGCACACAGCTCTCTATGGGGCGACTCTCGTGTAGATGCGCGAGGTCGTCTTATTGAACAGTTCCTTTTTTCTTCTGGTGCGTGCCTTCTGAATAACAAGAATCCCACATATTACTGTCTTGCAAACAACACCTTTTCTTCAATTGATCTGAGCATGGTTTCCCCGTCCATACTGCCTGAACTCGAATGGGAAGTTACGAATAATCCTTACGGAAGCGACCATTTCCCCATACTATTAAGAACACTTAAAGAAGACGAATATCCACCACAGGCTCCTAGGTGGAAGATTGAGACAGCAGACTGGGAGAAATTCAGAAACTTAACTAGTATATCATGGGATGACATGTCCTCGTTAGGAATTGATGCTGCTGTGGAGTATGTTACAGCGTTCATAATAGATGCCGCATCTAAATGCATATCTGAAGGAAGTGGTTTGGCATGCAGACGGCGTGTCCCGTGGTGGAACAACGAATGTAGGATTGCTCGTAAGAAACAGAACAAAGCGTGGGGGTTGCTACGCGCCGCCCCCACTGCAGAGAACCTTATCAACTTTAAGAAAGTAAAATCTCAAGGCAGGAGAACCCGCAGGCAGGCCATAAGAGAAAGTTGGCAGAACTTTTTATCAAGTATTAACTCGTTTACAGATGAGGCGAAAGTCTGGAACCGCGTAAATAGAATTAGAGGGCGACAAACATATTCACTCCCTCTTGTAAACACACAGGGTGATATGCTGCAAGACCAGGCAGACTCACTTGGGGAGCACTTTCAGAGCGTGTCAAGTTCAACAAATTATTCAGAATCCTTCCTCAAATACAAACAAATAGAAGAATGTAAGCCACTAATAGGAAAATGTCGAAAGAATGAACCATACAACTGTCCATTTAGTATTGCCGAGTTCAGAGCTGCCTTGAGATCATGCAAGAGCTCCGCACCGGGTTCTGACAAAATCATGTATGAAATGATCAAAAACCTACACAATGACACCCAAGTTACACTACTCACAATTTTTAACACTATTTGGGCTGCAGGATACTTTCCAACTGCATGGAAAGAAGCAATTGTGGTCCCTGTTTTGAAGCAGGGTAAAGACCCATCCATGGCGGCAAGCTATCGTCCGATAGCTCTTACAAGCTGCCTGTGTAAGGTTTTTGAAAAAATGATAAATCGGCGTCTCATCCATTTCCTTGAACAAAACAAAATGCTTGATCCCTATCAGTGTGGCTTCCGAGAAGGGCGCTGCACAACCGACCACCTTGTACGTATTGAAGGACATATTCGTGACGCGTTTGTACACAAACAGTTCTTCTTATCGATATTCCTCGATATGGAGAAGGCGTACGATACGACCTGGCGCTACGGAATCTTGAGAGATTTGTCAGAAATGGGCATTCATGGTAATATGCTAAACGTAATAAAAAGCTACTTGTCCAATCGCACCTTCCGGGTAAAAGTTGGCAATGTCCTCTCACGTCCTTTTACACAAGAAACTGGTGTACCCCAGGGTGGCGTGCTCAGTTGCACACTCTTTATTGTTAAGATGACAACACTTCGTTCTTCCTTACCACCGGCCATTCTGTATTCTGTCTATGTGGACGACATTCAAATAGGTTTCAAGTCCTGTAACCTCGCAGTCTGTGAGAGACAGGTACAGCATGGTTTGAACAAGGTGTCAGGGTGGGCAGAGAAAAATGGATTTAAAATCAATCCTCACAAGAGTTCTTGTGTGTTGTTTACAAGAAAGAGATGCCTGGTTCCGGACCCTTCCTTAGAACTGTGTGGACAACAGATACCTGTAAACAAAGAGCACAAATTTCTAGGTGTTATTCTTGACAATAGACTCACTTTCGTCCCACACATTAAACATCTGAAAGAAAAGTGTCTGAAAACAATGAACCTAATGAAACTTCTATCCCAGACTACGTGGGGTAGTGACAGGAAGTGCCTAATGAATCTCTATAAGAGCCTAATCCGGTCACGATTAGATTATGGTGCCGTGATATATAACTCTGCCGCCCCGAGTGCGCTAAAGATGCTAGACCCTGTTCACCATCTAGGTATCCGTTTAGCCACAGGCGCTTTCAGAACAAGCCCGATTGAAAGCCTATATGCCGAATCCAATGAATGGTCTCTCTACCTACAGAGGTCATACATCAGCTTTACATATCTCCTTAAAGTACGCTCTAATCCTGAACATCCATGTTTTGATACCGTTACCGATATGAGGTGCGCTACACTTTTCAGCAATCGCCCCTCCATAAGACAGCCTTTCTCGCTGCGTGTGAAGGAGCTTAGCGATGAAATCCATGTCCCACTCTTCGAGCATCGCTTAATGCACCTAACCAATCTCTTACCTCCTTGGGAGTGGCAGGTTATACAATGTGACATATCCTTTATAAAAATTACAAAGCACGCTCCTGAGGCCGAAATCCGAATGCATTTCCTAGAACTCCAGCACAAGCACTCCTGCGCAGAGTTCTACACAGACGCTTCGAAGTCAAATGCCGGGGTATCCTATGCAGCCGTCGGCCCATCTTTCTCGGAATCCGATGTACTGCATCCGGAAACCAGCATTTTTACGGCCGAGGCCTACGCATTACTCGCTGCTGTGAAGCATATTAGAAGATCAAAACTTCCAAAAGCAGCGATCTATACAGACTCTCTAAGCGTCGTGAAGGCCCTAATGTCACTCTACAAACATAAAAATCCCGTATTCAATGAACTGTATTCGGTATTGTGTAAAGCGTACACATCTAACCAGAACATTATAATATGCTGGGTACCTGGCCACAGAGGTATCGAGGGCAATGTACTGGCTGATCAAATGGCCACATCACTCACATCACTAAACACTTCTTCTGCAGTTGCTGTCCCGGTCACAGATCTGAAGCCTTTCTTGCGTAAGAAACTGCGACAACACTGGCAACGCATGTGGAACGCAGAAATAAACAATAAACTGCACGTTATAAAGCCACAGCTAGGTTTCTGGCCCTTCCCATCAAAATCACGGCGAACAGATGTCCTATTTTGCCGCCTCAGAATAGGGCACACATTTGGTACACACAATTCTCTTCTTACTGGAAACGAACCGCCAACCTGTGGTCGATGTGGTGAGAGGCTGACCGTCCTCCACGTCCTCTTGGAGTGTCGCGAAGCCGAACGTGAAAGAAAGAAGCATTTTCCTCTTGCATATCGTCATTGCATACCTCTTCACCCAGCTATGTTTCTTGGTAAGGAACCGCTTTTTAACACCAAGGCAGTCCTCGACTTCTTAAAGGATGTAGTTCTACACGTTATAAGCCCAATAAATTCGTAGAGCATCCTCGCTCCAGAGGATGCTGCTGCGATAATTGTTCTGAATAGCACATGCCTCCAGGCCCTTGTGTTTTCAAGGGCCATATGGAGGCAGTAGTGCTCTAGTATTTCTTATAATCTGCTATATTTTACCTATCGTACCATTCTTTTTAAATGCATATAAATGTTCATAGCACAAGTCATACGTCATCGCCATAATTTTATTATACAGATTTTACGCACTTTATTGCGTATATTTTAAGGCCCCTTTACAGCCACGTCACACCAACCTCATAGTAATCATAAGTACATTGCAAACCCATTAGCACAGACATGGCGCTCTTTGGCCATACCTGGCCCTTGCGCCAAAAAACCCCATACATCATCATCATCCTATACTGCTAAGACCACCTAAAGAAAACGAATATCAACCACACGCTCATAGGTGGAAGACTGACACAGCTGACTGGCAGAAATTCCGAACCCTAACTAGTATATCATGGGATGACATATCCTCGTTGGGAATTGATGCTGCTGTTGAGTATTTTACAGCCTTTATAATAGATGCCGCATCAAAATGCATATCAGAAGTAAATGACCTGGCATGCAAACGGCGTGTCCCGTGGTGGAACGACAATTGTAGGATCGCTCGTAAAAACAGAACAAAGCGTGGGGGTTGCTACGCGCCTCTCCCACTGCGGCGAATCTTATTAACTTTAAGAAAGTAAAGTCCCAAGGCAGGAGAACCCGCCGACAGGCTAGAAGAGAAAGTTGGGAGAAGTTTTTATCCAGCATAAACTCCTATACAGATGAGGCCAAAGTCTGGAACAAGGTTAATAGCATAAGAAGGCGACAAACATATTCACTCCCTCTGGTAAACACACAGGGCGATACACTGAAAGACCAGGCAGAGTCACTAGGGGAGCACTTTGAGCAAGTGTCGAGCTCAACGCACTATTCCCAATCCTTCCTAAACATAAAGAAATTGTAGAGCGTAAGCGAATCATACGAAAATCCAGGAAGAATGAACCGTATAACCGGCGTTTCGGTATTGCTGAGTTGAGAGCTGCCTTGAACACATGCAAAAGCACTGCGCCGGGACCTGACAGAGTCATGTATGACATGATCAGAAACCTACATACTGACGCACAAGTTTACACTATTCAACACTATTTGTGCTTCGGGATACCTCCCATCCACATGGAAAGAAGCGATTGTGGTTCCTGTTCTAAAGCAGAGAAAAGATCCTTCCTTGGCAACAAGTTATCGTCCGATAGCTCTAACAAATTATATGTGTAAGATTTTGAAAAAAAAATGATAAATCGCAGAATTATACGTTTCCTTCAGCTCAACAATATCCTCGATCCTTATCAGTGTGGCTTCAGAGAAGGGCGGTCGACAACCGATCATCTGGTGCGCATTGAATATCCGCCATGCATTTATACGTGGACATTATTTCCTATCCCCCGCAGGGGCGTCTGCGTCAGCAGGCGTTTGGTGTGTTGCGACACCACGTACCCGAGCACACGAGGCTTGGACCCTCTCGCGTGTAGCCGTGCGCGGCTTAGCCGTGTCCGGGGAAAGAGGGATCCTGGAGGTTGAGCCGATGCCGGGTGTTAGGACCTTTAAGGCCCCCCGGCGGAGGCAACACACCTCTTTGGCCTCTGCTTCACGTAGACGGCACCCCCGGACTGACCCACCCGGGGGAAATCGGTAGTTGCCTTTTCCTGTCTCTCGCTCTCCCTCCAACCTTCGTCTTTTTCTTACTTTCCATCTTTCCTGTCTTCTCCTATCTTCCTCTCACTTCCAATTTTCCAGGCAGCAAGGGTTAACCTTGTGTGAATAACCAACCTAGGTTGTCTCATATTTGGTTATAGCGATAACGTACAGCTGGCGTTTGCAGGACCTGTTCTTACAGTCCCTGTAGCGTCCCCTTGTAGGACTCCCCGGTGGGTGGCTGGCGTTATTGCCGAAAATTCAATCCCTTTATGGCAACCTCTTTCCCTCCGCTTCCTGATCGCCCTCAGAAAAGAGGGCGCACCGATGATGTATTGCAGTTTTTTGGTCGGCAAAAAGAATCCTTCCCTCGTTTTCACGTGATCCACTCTGAAAAACCAGCTAAACCAGTGCGAACTATCTCACCATTCCTTGTTTCTAAAACATTGACTGAAGTCTTTGGTCCAGGTTATAAGGCGTCGAGGATGGCAAGCGGTGATCTCCTCTTGGAGCTCACCGATCAGAAACAATATGAGAAATTGACAAAACTAGTGTCGTTTGCGGAAACCCAAGTAATTGCAACCCCGCACCGTACGATGAACACCAGCCGCGGTGTTGTCTCGGACGATGACTTGCTGGAGCTCACTGAGGATGAACTCTTGGAGGGCTTCAGTGACCAGAATGTTATCAATGTTAAAAGAATTAAGATCAGGCGTGACAGCAAAGAAATCAAGACAAAACACCTTATATTGACTTTCGGCTCAAGTAATCTGCCCGAGTCTGTAGAGGCCGGGTACATCAAGCTTCGTGTCAGGCCATATGTGCCAAACCCCCTGAGATGCTTCAAATGCCAACGTTTCGGCCATAGCTCGCAGAGCTGCCGAGGCCGCCAAACCTGTGCGAAATGCAGTGCCCACGAGCACACCTCTGAAGCTTGTGAGAACTCTCTCCACTGCGTGAACTGTGATGGGGAACATGCCGCGTACTCGCGGTCCTGTCCATCATGGAAAAAAGAGAAAGAAATAGTTACAATCAAGGTTAAAGAAAACATATCTTTCAAAGAGGCACGCAGGCGGGTTTCATACCTGCCCAAGAAAAGCTTTGCCGATATGACGCGTCAGGGGGCAGCGACACAAAGGCTTCCGGCGGCTGTCCGACCCACAGTCAGTGAGTCGCCAGTTACGCCGTCTGCCCCCGCGGCGGTTGCAGCTAGCGCTGCTCCGCCAACCGAGGAGAAGGGACCATCGACCCCGAAGGTGGGCGCAGCCGAGGCTGCCTCAACCTCCCAGGTCCCATCCAGCGCTGGCAACAGCCGGCGCAGCCAAATCCCCCAGGGAGCCCCATCGACCTCCGGGCTGGTGGGCGCAGGGGTCTTGCCCTCCAAGGCGGGACTCTCCCTGGTGACTTCTCGCTCGCAAGAGCACGTGTCCGGCGCCTCACAAGAGGCAATGGACACTACACCTATCCTCAAGGCGCATCAAGCGCCTAAGGAGCGGCGAGGCTCCCTCGAACGCTCCAGAAAGGGCAGAACTCCCGTTACAGGGCCTCGAAAGGGCCCTGTAACTTAATCTCTGTAATTTCCATAATCACTACTTCTGTTTCTGTACACACAGCACTTATTGACCTCCAATATGGATACACAAATAATTCAATGGAACGTCAGAGGCCTTCTTAGAAACCTTGATGACGTGCAGGAACTCATCCACAAACACAATCCGAAAGTGCTGTGTCTACAGGAAACACACTTAAAATCTAAACACACAAATTTCCTGCTACAGTATGTTACGTTTCGCAGAGATCGCGATGATGCTCTCGCATCATCGGGCGGTGTTGCCATTGTTATTCAGAAAGGCATAGCGTGTCAACGTTTGCAGCTACAAACGCCCCTTGAGGCAGTGGCGGTTCGTGCTGTTCTCCTCAACAAACTTATCACTGTCTGCTCGCTCTACATACCCCCCCCCCCATTACAAATTAACTAAACATGAATTTCAGTCCTTCATAGACGAATTGCCAGACCCTTACGTTGTGCTTGGGGATTTCAATGCGCACAGCAGCCTGTGGGGAGACTCTCGTATCGATGCGCGAGGTCGCCTCGTTGAACAATTCCTTTTTTCGTACGGTGCGTGTCTGCTGAATAAGAAGACACCCACATATTATTCTCTCGCAAACAGAACATTTTCTTCAATTGACCTCAGCCTAGTTTCCCCTTGTATGCTGTCTGAACTCGAATGGGAGGTCACCAAGAATCCTTACGGAAGCGACCACTTCCCCATACTGCTAAAAACACATAAAGCAAAAGAATGTCTACCACAGGCTCCTAGGTGGAGGATCGATACAGCCGACTGGGAGAAGTTCCGAAACTTAACTAATATCTCATGGAATGACATGTCTTGTTTAGGAATTGATGGTGCTGTGCAGTATCTCATAGCCTTCATTATAGACATGGCATCTAAATGCATATCAGAAGCACATGGCTTGGCATGTAAACGGCGGGTCCCGTGGTGGAACGAAGACTGCAGGATCGCCCGTAAGAAACAAAACAAAGCGTGGGGGTTGCTGCGCGCTTCTCCCACTGCAGAGAATCTAGTCAACTTTAAGCAAGTAAAATTCCAAGGCAGGAGAACCCGCCGACTGGCCAGAAGAGAAAGCTGGCAGAAGTATTTATCGAGCATTAACTCGTTTACAGACGAGGCCAAAGTCTGGAACAGGGTAAATAGAATTAGAGGGCGACAAACATATTCACTCCCTCTGGTAAATACACAAGGCGATACACTGCAACATCAGGCAGACTCACTTGCGGAGCACTTTCAGAGCGTGTCAAGTTCAAACAATTATTCGCAATCTTTTCTCATATATAAAGAAATAGAAGAACGTAAGCCTTTAACAAGAAAAAGGCGAGAGAATGAGCCTTACAACCGTCCTTTCAGTATTGCCGAATTGAGAGCTGCCTTGAGTGCATGCAAGAGCTCCGCACCAGGATCTGATAGAATCATGTACGAAATGCTGAAAAACTTACACAATGACACGCAAGTGACACTACTTACACTTTTCAACACTATCTGGGACGCAGGGTACCTTCCGACCGCATGGAAAGAAGCCATTGTGATCCCTGTTCTAAAACAAGGCAAAGATCCTTCATCAGTGGCAAGCTACCGCCCGATAGCCCTCACAAGTTGCATGTGTAAGGTATTTGAAAAAATGATAAATCGGCGACTGATCCATTTCCTTGAACAGAACAAAATGCTTGATCTCTATCAGTGTGGCTTCCGAGAAGGGCGCTGCACAACCGACCATGTTGTACGTATTGAAACAAATATCCGGGACGCATTTATACATAAACAGTTCTTCCTCTCGATATTTCTCGATATGGAAAAGGCGTATGACACAACGTGGCGATACGGCATCTTGCGAGACTTATCGGAAATGGGCATTCATGATAATATGCTCAACGTAATAAAAAGCTACTTGTCCAATCGTACCTTCCGGGTGAAAGTTGGCAATGTGCTGTCACGTCCTTTTGCACAAGAAACTGGTGTACCCCAGGGAGGCGTGCTCAGTTGCACACTTTTTATTGTTAAGATGACAACGCTTCGTGCTTCCTTACCCCCGGCCATATTGTATTCCGTCTATGTGGATGACATTCAAATAGGCTTCAAATCCTGTAACCTCGCAGTATGCGAGAGACAGGTACAGCATGGTTTGAACAAGGTGTCAGGGTGGGCAGAGAAAAATGGTTTTAAAATCAATCCTCAAAAGAGTTCTTGTGTGCTGTTCACAAGGAAGAGAGGCCTGGTCCCGGATCCTTGCTTGGAAATGTGTGGACATCAGATACCTGTAAACAAAGAGCGCAAATTTCTAGGTGTTATACTCGACAATAAACTTACTTTCGTCCCACACATTAAACATCTTAAAGAAAAGTGTCTGAAAACAATGAACTTATTGAAACTTCTATCCCAGACTACATGGGGTAGTGATAGGAAGTGTTTAATGAACCTATACAAGAGCCTAATTCGGTCTCGATTGGATTATGGTGCCGTTGTGTATAACTCTGCTGCCCCGAGCGCGCTAAAGATGCTAGACCCAGTCCACCATCTGGGAATCCGACTGGCCACTGGCGCTTTCAGAACGAGTCCCATACAAAGTATATATGTGGAATCAAATGAATGGTCTCTCCACCTACAGAGATCATACATTAGCTTTACATATTTCCTTAAAGCACGCTCCAATCCTGAACATCCATGTTTTCATAACGTTACCGATATGACGTGCGCTACACTTTTCAGCAATCGCCCCTCCATAAGACAGCCTTTCTCGCTGCGTGTGAAGCAGCTTAGCGATGAAATGCATGTCCCGCTCCTCGAGCATCGCTTAATGCACCTAACCAAGCTCTTACCTCCTTGGGAATGGCAGGTGATACAATGTGACATATCCTTTATAAAAGTTACAAAGCACGCTCCTGAGGCTGAAATCCGAATGCATTTCCTAGAACTCCAGCACAAGCACTCCTGCGCAGAGTTGTACACAGACGCTTCCAAGTCAAATGCCGGGGTTTCCTATGCAGCCGTCGGCCCATCGTTTTCGGAATCCGATGTACTGCATCCGGAAACAAGCATCTTTACGGCCGAGGCCTACGCACTACTCTCTGCTGTGAAGCATATTAGAAGATAAAAACTTCCAAAAGCAGCGATCTATACAGACTCTCTAAGCGTCGTGAAGGCCCTAATGTCACTCTACAAACATAAAAATCCCGTATTCAATGAACTGTGTTCGGTATTGTGTAAAGCGTACACATCTAACCAGAACATTATAATATGCTGGGTACCTGGCCACAGAGGTATCGAGGGCAATGTACTGGCTGATCAAATGGCCACATCACTCACATCACTAAACACTTCTTGAGCAGTTGCTGTCCCGGTCACAGATCTGAAGCCTTTCTTGCGTAAGAAACTGCGACAACACTGGCAACGCATGTGGAACGCAGAAATAAACAATAAACTGCACGTTATAAAGCCACAGCTAGGTTTTTGGCCCTTCCCATCAAAATCACGGCGAACAGATGTCCTATTTTGCCGCCTCAGAATAGGGCACACATTTGGTACACACAATTTTCTTCTTACTGGAAACGAACCGCCAACCTGTGGTCGATGTGGTGAGAGGCTGACCGTGCTCCACGTCCTCTTGGAGTGTCGCGAAGCCGAACCTGAAAGAAAGAAGCATTTTCCTCTTGCATATCGTCATTGCATACCTCTTCACCCAGCTATGTTTCTTGGTAAGGAACCGCTTTTTAACACCAAGGCAGTCCTCGACTTCTTAAAGGATGTAGTTCTACACGTTATAAGCCCAATAAATTTGTAGAGCATCCTCGCTCCAGAGGATGCTGCTGCGATAATTGTTCTGAATAGCACATGCCTCCAGGCCCTTGTGTTTTCAAGGGCCATATGGAGGCAGTAGTGCTCTAGCATTTCTTATAATCTTCTATATTTTACCTATCGTATCATTCTTTTTAAATGCATCTAAATGTTCATAGTACAAGTCATACGTCATCGCCATAATTTTATTATACAGATTTTACGCACTTTATTGCGTATATTTTAAGGCCCCTTTACAGCCACGTCACACCAACCTCATAGTAATCATAAGTACATTGCAAACCCATTAGCACAGACATGGCGCTCTTTGGCCATACCTGGCCCTTGCGCCAAAAATCCCATACATCATCATTATTTCCTATCGATATTCCTTGACATGGAAAAAGCGTATGACACGGTATGGCGTTACGGTATCTTGCGAGACCTGTCGGAGATGGGCATCCGAGGAAATATGCTGAACATAATTGAAAGCTTTTTGTCGGATCGTAGCTTCCGCGTGAAAATCGGCAACGTATTGTCGCGACCTTTTATACAGGAAACAGGTGTACCCCAGGGAGGAGTACTCAGTTGCACTCTCTTTATCGTTAAAATGAAGACACTTCGTCCTTCACTGCCACCGGCCATTTTTATTCCGCGTACGTAGATGACATAAAGACAGGTTTCAAATCCTGCAACCTTACAGCGTGTGAAAGACAGGTACAGCAGGAAAAGAGGCCTGGTACCTGATCCCTGTGTAGAACTGGGTGGACAACAAATTCCCTTCAAGAAAGAGCACAAATTTCTAGGGCTTATTCTCGACTCCAGGCTCACTTTCATTTCACACATAAAATATGGTAAAGAAAAATGTCTAAAAACCATGAACTTACTTAAAGTTCTATCCCACACTACATGGGGTAGCGACAGGAGGTGCCTCTTAAATCTTTACAGGAGCCTAGTTAGATCACGATTTATTTTTTTATTTATTTAAAATACCTTACAGGCTCACTTAAGGGCATTGGGTAAGGGCGGACACAATGTAAGTGTTTCAACAGGAGTAAACAATATAAACATCAATACAGGCTTTCACAATATAAGTAAAGCAGCATAGGAGTAAACAATATAAATATTAATACAGGCATTCACAAGATAAGTAAAGCGAAGTTCAATAAATGTTTGTCTAGGCTAAGGTTTAGAGAGCGTAAACACAGTAATATATTCATGCACACAAAAATACAAAATACAAATGTGAGAAAGAGGGAAGGAAAGCAGGTAAATAACATTCTTATACAATGTTTCTACAGGAAACTTTGCAATTCTTCGCGAAAAGCGTCACGATCTGTTATGCTCGCAATGTTATCAGAAAGACTGTTCCTACGGTTTTGACACGTGGCAGATTATGGTGCCGTAGTATATCACTCTGGTGCACCGAGTGCGCTAAAATGTTAGACCCCGTTCATCATCTGGGTATCCTCCTGGCCACCGGTGCATTTAGAACAAACCCGGTGGAAAGTCTATAAGCAGAGTCAGACGAATGGTCACTACATTTTCAGAGAACGTACATCAGCTTTACCTATTTTCTCAATGTGCGCTCCAATAAAGAACATCCGTGTTTCAAAACTGTTAACGGCTTAGCGGGTCAAGCACTTTTTCATTACAAACCTTCCATGAGACTTCCTTTCTCACTGCGTACACGAGAACTTAGCACGGAAATGGATGTCCCTGTTCTCGAACATCGACGAATGCCTCCAACTAAGCTATTACCGCCGTGGGAGTGGCAGGTGATGGACTGTGACGTATTCTTTGTAGAGGTCACAAAACACGCACCTGACATCGAAATCGCTATGCATTTTCCTGAACTTCAATCGAAGTACAAGTGCTCCGAATTCTACACAGACGCGTCTAAATCACATGCTGGTGTATCTTATGCTGCTGTTGGTCCCTCTCTTTCTATATCTGACTTAATAAACCCGCAAACAAGTACCTTCACTGCAGAAGCTTATGCAGTACTGTCTGCAGTAAGACATATACAGAAATTAAACCTCGACAGAGCAATTGTGTACACAGACTCACTGAGTCTCGTAAAAGCGTTAATTTCATTACAAAAGCTTAAAAATCCTGCTTTCACTGAACTTTACTCCCTCTTATGCAGTATTTATATATCACATATACATGTAGTAATATGCTGGATACCTCGCCATAGACGTATTGAGGGTAATGTACTGGCTGATAAAATGGCCCACATCAATCACACCACTAAACACTTTTTCTACAGCTGCTGTCCCTGTCACAGATCTGAAGCCTTTCTTGCGTAAGAAACTGCGAGAACACTGGCAGCGCATGTGGAACGCAGAAATAAAGAATAAACTGCACGTTATAAAGCCACAGTTAGGTTTTCGGCCCTCCCCAACAAAATCACGGCGAACCGATGTCCTATTTTGCCGCCTCAGAATAGGGCACATATTTGGTTCATACAATTTTCTGCTTACTGGAAATGAACCGCCAACCTGTGGTCGATGTGGTGAGAGGCTGACCGTCCTCCACGTTTTCTAGGAGTGTCGCAAAGCCGAACCTGAAAGAAAGAAGTATTTTCCTCTTCCATATCGTTATTGCATACCCCTTCACCCAGCTATGTTTCTTGGTAAAGAACCATTTTTCGACACCAAAGCAGTCCTCAATTTTTTAAATGAGGTTGTCCTACATGTTATGAGCCCAATAAATTCGTAGCGCATCCTCTCTCCAGAGGATGCCGCTGTGATAGTTGTTTTATATAGCATATGCCTCCCGGCTCTTGTGTCTCAAGGGCTCTAACGAGGCCATGGTGCTCCAGTTAATTTTAGACACCTATGCATTTTTATATCGTATCATTATTTTGCAATGCGCCTTAATGCTCATAGTGCACGCCATTTGTCATCGCATTATTTTATTACACGTACATTTTACGCACTTTAAAGTGACAATATTTTAGACCCTTTACAGCCACGTCACATCAACTTCAGAGAATTCATAACTCCACTTCGAAATCACTAACACTTGCATGGCGCTCTTTGGCCATAGCTTGCCCTTGCGCCAATAAAAACCACACATTCATTCAAGAGGTGAATTCATCGATTGAACCTTTTCGCAACTCACCCAAGCGTGATAACGGTTTTTTCTTACGCTGTAAAATTAACTCGCATTAGTTATCCGCTTACTATTTTACTGTACATGCAGTTTGAAACAGAAGTGTCTGTCTAGGCAAACATGGGGAGCAATGATTATGAAGCTTTACCATTTAAAAAAAAGATAAGGTTTTGAAGCTTTTGCGAAGAACCGGCGCTAGTAAAACAACATTCATCTTGTAAGAGTCCGTATTCTCCGACTAAGCTGAACATATTTCCTTAAAAAGCAATTTGCTCGTCGCTCCCAAGATATATAGCCTTAGAATTTTTCGTGCTTCAGAATACACGAATTGTACAAGCTATGGCCTAGATTCCTTCAGTCAAACGTTACGTATGTAGGTAAATTATTATTTTCGAGTCAAGAAACATATTTCACTACAATGGGTCGTTTATATGGGCTCTTTGCAAATTTGCTAGACACCGAACAAGCGCTGCTTTATTCAGTGGACGCTGTATCATAATTGGGACTTTAAGTACTTGCTAATACTAAACACGAATGAAATCCCACACCCTGGTATGAAGCGCTAGTTGTACAGTTTGTAATTTTTGTGAAATAGATGGACTTTCTTTTGCTAGGAATTATTTGCATTGAGGCAGGACGTCGTTACAGAGCAGTGTCACTGCGTTCCAATTCATCTAAATGGGGTTTCCAAACCACGGGTACGTAAGATAAAGAAAAAAAAAAGCTATAGAAAATACTAAGGGTACGTAAAACAACATATACTAAACACTTTCTGCGACTCAAGGGCAATGCAGCTTTCTTCATTCACTCCGAAGTAGTAAGGCAGACACATCGGAAATATTGAAGCTGTGCCGACAGTCTCATAACTTCAATCACCCCATGAGGTTTTTGCCATTACTGTGCATTTGCGTCTAAAAATCAGCTGACTGCATGTTCCATCCCTTAGGTAATACCGTGGAGCCTGCAGCTTATTGAGAAGTTGCTGAGGGTCCATTTCTTAGACTAAATGTCTCTGTAATGTTGGCTTCAATCAACTTTGTGCTTTCTAAATAGTATAAACTTTTTGCTATTGACTTGATGTACTCTGTGAATTCCTGGCTACTGCGACTTAGCTTAGACATACTTTAAATTATGCTGTGCAACGTCATATATATATATATATATATATATATATATATATATATATATATATATATATATTTACAAAAATGTATGCTAACATGCAACATGTTTTACGGAGTCCATGCCATATTGTTGTTTACCTTCTGAATAAATTTTCAGTCATTGACAGGAGCGCTCGCATCTTTGTGTCTATGTTTGGCTTCGCGCTATAACATTGAACATTCGTGGTCCAACCTCTGGCATCGAGTGCAAGCTCAGCAAGCTCTCAACTATATACAAATATGGCGCTTTTATCGTGACTTTTTCATAACTATTTCGTGCTTCCTTCGACGGGCTTAGTTATGATGTTTCGCGGAGTTGTTCCTTTTTTTATTTCTTGGAAGCATCGGGAGATCTGCACCTAATGGGTCTCCTAGCTGCCTGTTGTTGCATCACCCGCTCCAAGCACTCAGGCGCGCTTTTGCCGACCCGTGAGCCTCTCAGTCATTAGCGAACTCTCCAGAAAAAGCGGGTAGATTCCTGTTCAGCTCCAGAAGTCGATCACGGCGTATCGTTTTCATCAGTATACCTTAAACGATATTGATTTTTTTCTCTTTTCCTAGAAGCGCCTGGAAATCAGGTATCAGCGATCTGGCCTTCATTGCTGTTTGGGCAAAGTGTCTTTTCGCTTAACTCCACTTAGGCGACCTATGACTGGCGACTGGCCTTTTCACTTACGCGTCACTTTATCTTGTGCTATAATTCATGACAATAACATCATTATGTTGCAGCGCGATAGCATCCTTTCATTTAAAGATAATCGATTTGTGAAAAAATAGCCCCCCAAAATACACCTTTAGCTATTAGTATTCAGGGTAATGATCACGGGCTGTTTTATTGTATTAAGCTAAATAAACAAGGAAAAAATTTGGATATTTCTAAAGCGTACATTGCTTCCATATTATCATTTATCTGTTATCATTTTATGACTCGATGCAAGAGTCTCCTACGTGTATGCGATATTTCTTTCATGTGGTCACTGTTTCTAAATCCAAAGCATCTCATAAATCTTGCAATTACGGTCATTCGCGCAAAACCTATCTGATCCTGCATTACCCAAATATAAATTAATCTTTAAAATTGACATATCACGAATGGCTCCTTCCAAAGTTCGGACACGGTTAGAAATTGTGCGCCATGTGTAGACAAAGGAAAAAGAAGGGAAATGGCGTTTGTTTTAGCACATGCTTACACCAAGAGGCATTTATTCCTGAGGCTATAGCCACAGTATTATGGCAGTAAGCTCGAAAACACAGACCACAAATCCTTCAAAATTTCAATTCTCTCTTTTTTCTCCAGCGTAGGAGCCGGGTTAAGTGACCTCGGAATCTGGCGTCACACAGACGGTCGCCCTTTAGCCTACGTCACCGGTGCTTCTCGCAAGGGGTAGCTGGTCGTCTACCGGGGCGTCGCACGGAGGCTAAGCTGGACCACACCGTAGTCCGAGCTTGCTTGACGAGGGGTGCTCCTTTCGTGGAGAGTACAAGGTTTATAGGTTGGGCAACTAAACGGACGGTTCATTTACATGGGAAACACAAACTTATTTACACGAGGGATGCTCGTGCTGGCTGGAGCACGGAGCGCAGTTATTGCTCTCGTACCATGAGCTACTTGGGTGACCATACTACATCTTTCTGGGAGGGCACACACTACAGCTCACTATAGCTACATCAAAGGTGACCACGTTTAATACACCTGGCGTCCCTAGATCCCTGGACCAGGGAAATCCGTGGTTACGCCATCCTCAAATCGAAGCGCTCAATAGCCGCGTTGAGGGAGAGAGTGCGCGCAATCCCTCCGGCACCTTTATCCACTGAACGCCATAGAAGAAATACCCCCGGTTGCACACTGCTGGTTGTCCCAGAGAAAGAAATGGATGCTCGTAGACAGGGGTGTCACGCTTGAATCACTTTGCGTGTCTTGGCTCCTGGTATGGCCCAGCAATTTTGGTGGTTTTCTTTGAATGGGCTTTGGTTGCTAGCAGCGGCAGCAAAGAAACGACGTAGAAGGAACTTTCCCAGGAATTCCACGCGTTCAGCATCCTGGTCGGCGACGAAGTGCCACTCATCCACTCCGTAGCCGCCCAACGTGTTTATCCTTGGCGTGCCCCTGCTCTGTTACACGAAGTTTCACGAAGCGAGTCATTGCAGGAGGGAAGGAGAGGCTGGAAGGTCGCTTGTCCCGGTGGCCGATCGTGACAACAACGAATGTTCTATGCAAGCCCGGAGAATATCCACAGAGGACGGATCTGTCGAAGAAACAAGACTGAAAAGCATTCCACCAATCTTCTCAGTATACAGCGAGAGTGGGACAATTTTGTTCAGGTTGGCGTCGAAGAGCTTTGAAAGTTTTCTGAATGCACAGAAACAACTACCTTTGTAACAACTGCATGCACGAAAACCGAAGAAAGGCACGGCGCTGACATTTATGAACAGCGGTGCGTTTTCCGTGCGACTGGTTGCCGCGCCGTGTAGAACTCATTGTCGTGAAGTTGAAGTGAGATTGCGTTTGACTTGTTCCCTTGCCGCTATCTGTACGAAAGGAAATGTTGCGAACACTCTTCTTCATCGCAGTAAGCACGCGCTTTGAGCAGAATGTATGAAAGAACGAGTAACGCTCAAAAAAAGAAGGCCAATGGCCGCATGCAGACAACATTGTGAACTACAAACGACGTGGGAACATGCTCTGTTTGCACTTCGCCTCGTTCATGTTCTCGCGTATGACGCTGCAGTTTGCTGGTGTTGCTCTGCGCTGCCGTCTCTCTGCAAATATCTGTCGCGAATTGCCTCCTGAGGTGAAGAAAAAAAAAGTAAAATAAAAGCATTGTCGACATTTTATTCAGACACACGTACTGGGGACAATATCTTCTACAGCACCATGTATTCATAGTTTATTCATTATGTATAGTGGACAGGCGGTAAAACCAGACAGAGTGACCCTTTATATGCGCAGCTTTAACCCGACTGCATGGAAAGCATGCTTGACTAACTTTGCTCAATACTATCTCAATTTCGCTCACATAGAAATTCCCGGATGGTGCAGATTTCCAAACGGAACTTTTTTTTTTCCGTACAGAAGAGCCGTCTGACTGTCAGTTGTAGTTTCAAGAATAGTTGGGCCTTCATCGTACAGAAGAGCGCTATGATGAGCGATTTTATTTTTAACTCTAACAAACAATTGTAAACGTTCTGCTATGTTTGGTTTTGGCCCGTATCTTAAATCGGTGTGCATCCTCCTCGTCATATTCGTCACTAAGGCACTTTTGATCACTTTTGCTTTCCAGTGAAAGACGTTCGCTTAGCCTATTTGTTCCCCCCAAATATTGCGCATGTATAACATGAAACACCCGTAAATTAGTTCAAACCATTCTTCTCGCTATTACATGAGCGCTGATAGGTAAACAAAGCACGCAAGCACCAAACACGTACGCATACTCACCCTGGCATTGCCACAGATCCCATGAACATGAAGATTCTTAGCAGCGCCAGTTTCACGGCAGCAGACGTGAAGGGTGGGCCTGTTCACGTCATTTCACCAATTCTCAGTTACATTTACTCTTTCGTTGTAGTGGTGGTGAAGAACACAGTAGCAAAAGCGTCAATAACGAAACTAACTCTTTATTGGCGGAACATTTGCCCGAAAAGAAGGCGAGTGACGCTCAAAGCACAATAATACTGCCGCGCACACTCGGCAATCATCGAAATCATACATGCGGGACGATCGCATTGGCTTTTATACGTGACTCGTAGAAGGTGCCAGAGTAACCGCTGGTGCTCGCGTCCCTTCACAGACCACTACACAATTTGGGTCGTGCACACAGTCTCATAACACCAGGTTCGGCGCCACCAGACGAAGAATAGAACCAACGATAGCGTGCGACAGATTCCGGTATCGGAAGGCCCGTTTTGCATGAGGGACAACTTTTAACATTTGGCAGTCCATGAAACGCGGTCACCTGTAAAATATGAAAAAGTATGCTTGTCAATGCCCCTTCTTCGAAAGCACCGCGCCGATGCTGAGACAGCACGACAGCAAACAATATACCCTTACGTATTAAGGAAGGAAGGAAGGAAGGAAAAAGTAGAGAAGGAAAGGCAGGGAGGTTAACCAGTTTAGCGTAACCGGTTTGCTACCCTACACATGGGAGAGGGATGGGTGCGATGAAAGATGGGGAAGGGGGAGAGAGAGAGAGAGCACATAGTACAGCACACAAACATCGTCCGGTAGAGTCTATCAATCTGGCATTGTACGTGATAACACTGTCAGAGCCGCTTGTCCAATCCCGTCTCTTTCAAAAACTGAAGTAGTCCCTTCGTCGCCTTCACCTGCGATGTCTTCTGTCGGCGGCATGTGAAAATCGTGTCGAGGGACAATGGTCTAGTGTCAAGGTGCGCGAGAACGGATGCCAGGGACTGTCGCTGAACATTATATTCAGGACAGTCGCACAGAATGTGTTGCAGCGTCTCCTCGCAAAGACAGGCATTGCAGAGAGCGTTGTCGGCCATTCCAATGCGGAATGAGTAAGATTTCGTGAAAGCCACCCCTAACCATAAGCGATAAAGCAGAGTCGCCTCGCTTCGGCGGAGTCCAGTTGGCATATAGAGATGCATCAAAGAGGGCAGGTGGTATTGACGGTTGCTCTGGTTGGTCTGGCTGTTTGGTGTGCACCATGAAGAGAGCGTCATCTCCTGTGCAAGCACTCGAAGTCTGCTAGCTGCGTCGGATCGCGAAAGCGGTATGGCCTCTACTTGTGCGTCTTCAAGAGCTGCCCGAGCTGCATTATCGGCGTCTTCGTTTCCAGTGACGCCGCAGTGACTTGGCAGCCACTGAAACGTCATGTGGTGTCCTTTCTCCTGTAATGTATGGAGTAGGCATCTAATATCGAATACGAGCTGTTCGAACGGCCCGCGACGCAGAGCTGATAGTACAGATTGTAGGGCTGCCTTTGAGTCGCTGAAGATGGACCATTGTCGAGGTGGCTCCCGACTGACGAAACGGAGTGCAGCGCGAAGAGCAGCTAGTTCAGCAGATGTCGATGTTGTCGGGTGGTCAGTCCTAAAGCTGATGGTAATAGATTTTGCTGGGACAACCACAGCACCGGACGAACACTGGATGTTTGTGGAACCATCAGTATAAATGTGTTCACTGTCCGCGTACCTCTCGTGCAGAAGAAGCAGAGACAGTTGTTTGAGGACAGGCGACGACAGTTCAGACTTTTTTCCGATTCCTGGTACACTGAGATGTACTGTGGGGCTGATAAGACACCAAGGGGGTATCGATGGTTTAGATGCAGCGGTGAAGCCCGAGGGAAGTTTGTCGTTGTACTTGTTGATAGTTTTAGAGAATGATGATTGGTGCCTGTCTGAAGGTAGTGCTGCAAGGTGGTGATAGGGAGCACGTGCAAAATGTCTGATGTGCGTTCTCAGGGCTTCCACCGTAATGTGAGTTCGCATTGGATGGTCCCGAGCAATCGCAAGAGTCGCCTCTGTTGACGTACATCTGGGCAAACCAAGGCAGACTCTGAGTGCTTGAGCTTGTACTGCCTGCAGAACACGAATATTTGTCTTGCAAGTGTTGTTCAGTACAGGTAGACTGTATCTTAAAAAACCGAGAAAGAGAGCTCTGTAGAGTTTAAGCATTGCGTCTACTGACATCCCCCACGTCTTCCCTGTCAAGTATTTGAACAACTGGGAAGTAGCTGTCAGGCGCCGTTTCATGTAGGCCACGTGTGGGCTCCAACAGAGGTCTCGGTCAATAATGACGCCAAGGAATCTGTGGTTTCGGACATAGGAAATGGTCCGCCCATTGATTGAGATGATATAAGGCGTCATCGGTTTCCGAGTAAATGCGACTAGTGCGCATTTTTCAGGTGAAATGCTGAGACCCTGTTTACACAAGTAGTTCGCTGTCAAAGTGGCCGCTCTTTGAAGTCGCGCACGTATCTGAGGACGTGTGACTGCCGAAGTCCAGACACAGATGTCGTCAGCGTATGTTGAAATCTTGATGGTAGTTGGCAAGCATTCAGCAAGTCCAACAAGAGCGAGGTTGAATAGCGTCGGGCTGAGAGCACCGCCTTGAGGAACGCCCCTGCTGGTATAGCGTCGCGTAGTTGGGCCATCGTCAGTTAACACATAGAATGATCTTGCAGACAGGTAACTTGCAATCCACAAAAAAACTCGACCACCTAGGCCAACCGTCGCAAGAGCGTCGAGAATGGCCTCATGTAATACGTTATCGTATGCCCCTTTCACATCTAAGAATAAAGCTGCTGATAAACGCTTACGGGACCTTTCGTGCTGGACATATGAAACGAGATCAACTACACTGTCGATGGAAGAGCGGTCACGTCGGAAACCAGCCATGGAAAGCGGATAAATCTTGTAAAATTCAAGGTACCATTCCAGGCGGCCAAGGATCATCCGTTCCATTATCTTTCCGACACAGCTGGCCAGTGCTATTGGGCGGTAAGAGGTGAGTTCTAATGGGGATTTGCCCTGCTTTAAGAGTGGCACAAGGCGGCTTACTTTCCATTCGTCAGGAACATTTCCCTCCTGCCATGAGGAGTTGTAAAGGCTCAACAATTCTATCCGAGCGGACTCTCCGAGATAGCACAAGGCCCGGTATGATATACCATCTGGACCCGGAGATGATGAGCGCCTGCAGAGAGCTAGTGCCGCTTCGAGCTCCTCCATTGTAAAAGGAAGGTCCATGCGGCAATCACGGGAATGGGGGACGTCAGCTCGGGCTGGAGGATCTGGACGAGCCGCTTGGTCTGCGATCCGCGCACAAAAGTCTTCTGCGACATCGATGTCTTGCCGCCCTTGGAAAAGCGCTAGCGCCTTGAATGGAAAACGCCGTTCCGGAAGGCAACGCAGACCTTGCACCGTTTTCCAAATGTGAGACAGTGGCTTGCGGGGGTCGAGTGTCTGGCAAAACGTTGCCCACCGTTCCGACGCTAATCTATCCATACGACGCTGAATCTTCTTTTGCATCCTCCTGGCTGCCCTAAGGTCATGGATTGATTTTGTACGTCGATATCGACGTTCCGCCCGGCGACGAAGCGCTCGAAGTCGCTCTAATTCTATGTCGAAGTCATTTCGCGTGGAAGAGATCGTCATCATGCGAGTGGCGTTTTGCATCGTCATTTTAATCGTTTGCTCTAACCCAGAGGGTAGGCCCTCGCGGCAGGCATCTTCCATCTCAGATTTGAAGTTGGCCCATTGAATCGTCCGAATGGTATTCCGTGAGCCTGATGTAGACGACATGCCTTTGATGTTCAGATAGGTGGGAATGTGGTCACTCCCATGTGTCTCAATGTCTGGAAACCACTTCACACATCTGGCGAGAGAGTTGGAGACGAAAGCAAGGTCGAGGCAGCTGCCGTATGTCACGCCTCGAAGAAAGGTGGGGCTACCATCGTTCAGGAGAGTAAGGCCATAGTTGTGGGCGATACTTGCTAATATTCGTCCTCTTGCATTTGTCCTTGTACTTCCCCATGCTGGATGGTGTGCATTGAAATCTCCTATGATGACCCATGGGGCGGGACAAACACTCAAGATATCCGCAAATCTTTTGGTATCGAAATTGCTGGAAGGCGATATATACACGCCTATGAGAGTAAACAAGAGTTTGTTCTTTTTAACTGTGATGCATAGATATTGATTGTCGTCGTGGGGCGCAATTGGTTGCAAAACATAGGTGAGTTCACGACGAACAAAAACGACGATTTTGCTGCATGCACCGTTTGTTGATGAGATGATAAACTCGTATCCTGACAGTCTTATTGGTTTCGACAAGTTGGGCTCACAAATGACGATGAGTGGAAACCCATTGGTGTAGACAAACTGACGAAAATCTGAAATTCGTGATTTTAGCCCTCTGGCGTTCCACTGGATGACGGACGCTGCTTTGACTTCTTTCCGGAAGGATGGGGTAGGAGTAGCCATCTGTCTAGTTGAGGGATGCAAGCACTGGGCTTAAGGCGTCCAACACTTTAAGTGCGCTTCGAGCAGATGGTGTCCTCATGTCCACTAAAAGCGTTCGAATGGCCTCCATGAGAGAACGTAGCACCGAGATGACTTGACGGTCTGTTTTAGGTGAATCATCCATGGCCGGAGAAGGATCAGGTGGGGCCCCGACCTTCTGAGGTTCTGTCGCAAGGGAGCGGCTCGGTAGCGTAGGCCATTCCTCTAAAGATAGAGTCTTTTCTGTTTCCTTCGTGGAAGTGGTGGGCCCTTTCGCGGCGCGGCTAACTGGCACCGCAGAGGAATGGGTACTGTCACTTCGCGCATGCGTCTTCTTCGAAGACGTACGATGGTGCCGACGTCGACGCCGACGCCGGACTACTTTGGCTGCCTCCCTGTGGGCCGAATTGTCTCCGGCCATTTGCTTGAGAACCGCGCGTTCCCTCTTGATGCGGGGACAGTCTTTCGACGAGGCCGCGTGAGGGCCGCTACAGTTAGCACACTTCAGGACCGTGGCACCGCAGGTCTGTTCTGCATGAGGTTCAGCGCAACGGGGACACAGTAGCGAGTTGGGACACACGCCCTTGACGTGTCCTAGCCTGAAACACTGATGGCATTGAAGCGGCTTCTGGATGAATGGTCGGACCGGATGTCGAAAATGTCCGACTTTAACGTGGGATGGGATACAATCCCCCTTGAATATTACTTTTACGCAGCGCGTATTCCCAAGGCGGCGCACTTGCGTAATGATCGTGCCTTCGTATGCCGGCTTGATGAGGCTAGGTAAGTCATCATTAGGAATGGCTATGTCGATGTCGTAAATCACACCGGCTATGGATGTGTCGTCGATCGGGATAAAGGGGCGCATTTTGATTCCGCCTAGCTCCGTGATCGCTTGAAGTTTTCCAAGCGCGCTCGCGTTGTACACGTCTATGGCGAGTATATTCTTGCGTGGATTGATTCTTATATCTTTAATTTGATCCGGCACCGCACGTTCCAGAAAAATGGATAGGGCTTGCCTGTTCAGCAATCGTAGGTTGCTTGATGGCTCTTCCGGCATATAAATGATGACGTGTGGCCAGCGCGCAGGCCTTGACTTCATAGTCGTTGTGCTCGCAGGAGTAGACGGCGCTGTGTTGACGATTTTTCTTCTCGCCCTCTTACTCCGGACGGGTATGAAGCCGTCGTCGGATGAGTCGTCCGACATGGAGTACAGCTCGGTGTCTTCGGTGTCACTGGGGGAGCCAACTCGCTTCCTTGCGGTTGACGGCAGTGATGACGTCTGGCCAGGCGGGCCTCTAGCATGCTCCGCGTCCATGGCTGCAAGACGGGGAGGCGAGGCACCTCGAAAGCCGAAGATTTTACCAAAAATTCACAGAGCACAGAAACAAGTGTTCTGCAAAATGACAAAGCAACAAACAATGTAGGTCACCACTGCGTTTTTTCTTCGCTTTTATCTAGCTGCCATGCACTTTTCTCTATTTGTAAACCTCAATGTAAAAAACGAAACTTTTACCTTTACATTAGGGTAAATATGTTTTAAGATTCTTCGTCCCGCTATATTTAAGGCGCGCCGCTAAAGGCCGGAATCTGCATTGTCGCTTTACCTGGAAACCTTATCACGAAGCATACATGCCCCAACTAGCGCGAGATGTCCCAAGAAGTTTACTTGAAAACTAAGGACCTCATCCTTCAACTTTTTATGCTTTTTTTGCAGTCAAGAAGCATTTGCACCAGCGGATCTCTCGTCCGTGTTTTTTTCCTGTGCCTCTCTATTCTGCATCGCTTTCCGTCACCACAGACGGGAACTGACGTGGACATTCGACACAATGCGCTTAATGCAGTTTCGTCTGGCAGCTCAAACTGATGTTGTCATGTAAATTTCGACACGTCTACAAAGGCAATTGCAATGCTTGCTTTTTGGTTCGGGACTATGCCGATTACGAGTTGATTCTATACATCTTTTTTTTTCTTTTGTCTATTTAGCTGCGCCTACTTGAAGAAATATTTGGTGTGTTCGTGTGCTTGCTTCAGCAAGCACACGAACACCCAATAATGATAGGCTATTTGTGTTGTTTTCTCAACGTTTACTACATCCTTATGTTATTTCGGCACGCCGTGCGTTATCAGCTATGCACTGTTCTCACACTGCACTGTCGCTTTTTTGATAACGCCAGATAGTACTGTGGATATTATACGATCAATAAAGAATGCATGCTGAATACAGCCTCAAAAAGTGTAATTTGTATTGTGCCGAGCTTTTGCAAGAAAGGGAGAATCATGTCTCCGGGAATATGCAATATGTTAAAATTGCTATAGCTTGCCATCCTGAGCTTGTATACTTTATACACTGGAATAATAAGCTGCTGAAATTTCTTGACAGCTGGAGAGCTGGACTAGTTAAAACTGGAAATTGGCTTATAAGTTAAGGCAGGCACGTGCAATGTCACTGCGCATTCTCTAGAAGAAATAAACTCCCACAACGTGTCGCACATTTTTATCAGCCATTTCTCACGTAATTCGCTGGTCTTTCCACCTCGGGAGTGATTGACAACATTGCGTTTGGCGACGCCTTTGCATATACGCAATCCGAACGGTTCTTACAGGGCTGGCTCTTCCACCAACAAAGAGCTCGACTATGCGCCTGAGACAGTTACGGGGTTCATGGAAGGGGACACTTTAAATATTTGCAACACTGCCCTACACTCTGGCACCTTTGTTTCTGCAAACGATCCATTAAAAAGCGACCTCGCAGAAAAGCACAAAGGAAGGCTTGCAGGGTCGGCTCATTAATTCCTTCGCTTTCGCCACTGTCGCCACACCACCTCTTCCTCATATTTATCCTGGCAGATGTTCTAAGCACCGGTAATGTATCTGTGTTATATAGTAACACTCAAGCATACGTATTCTCACTGACTGCGTTTTAGTATTATCTTAAATATGTGGAATCACTTTCTCGATTTACTTCTCTCTATTTGAGTTTTCGTTAACGTAAGGTTCCTTGTGTTGTTTTTTGTAAAATACCTTACATGGATGTTGCATCTTGCTGCCCTTGCATATTTTGTAACCCCATGTTCCCTGCTTACAAGAAAGGCGCACTCCTCAGTAGACGTCATCTTGCTGTACATCAGAGAACTAGATGCATCACTCAAATACCACAGGCATGCAAAAAAAAAAACGCACGTAAGCAAAGTAGTCAACCGCCAAAATTAGGCAACCGGCTTCCGCGACAACAAAATAGATACATTTCTTCGGGACAAGCGCACAAAATAATGACCAGAATTCTTCTACTCTGATTCCTTTTTTGTTTTCGGTTACACGCAGCACGTAAGAATGTATAAAACCTGAAGCAACAAAATCAACGCATATTCAAGGGTCGGAGTATTGGTGATCGCTGGCACGCTCGTCACGTTTTCAGTGATGGTTGTAAGATCTTTCTGCGCCGCATACTTCTGCGACAGCTGGCAAGTGCTTGCAACCTGCGCCTTGCTCGCCAACTCCACGTTCTCTTCATTGTTTTCTTGGGTAGAGCGGCGTCATACACTTCACGTTGTTGTAACAGCCGCGAGGTATAACGTGCATTGATCGCGTTTCTAGGCCTTCTCTTGGTTTAGAACGGAGCCACGATAGCTTCCACAATATCAAGAGTGGGAAAAATTAAGCGGGAATTATTTCATGAGGTGTGGAAATTAACGCATTCGCAAGTAATTGCGCAAATGAAATGAAAATGAAAAGACCTGCTATTCAAGTATGCTGATATACATCTATATAGACATCTATATCGGCAAGCGCGTTTTATTCCGAGATAACTGATTCACACTGTTTAGTGTTCCAGGACAACAAATACACTCGGTGGGAGGGCGGTGTCTTGGCTTTAGTGGCATTATATCCTAAATATTGTGAGCAAAATATTCGCATCTCACCTTCCTCATCTGCACATATAATCATCGAGTCATGTCATCATGGTGTCTGTACGTGTCATCATCAGAGTCGCGACTTCTTTGTAGTTGTGGTGCAGAATCTCCGAGGATAAAGAACTTCCTCTGAAGTGGCGGAGGTGGCTCCTCATTCTCCAAGTCCTCTCGCTGTTTCCACCTGGAGCTTCGCTCGGGTCGTCGTATCATGCCACCGTGTGCTTCAGTGTCCAGTCAAGACCCTCCCTGTACAACTGACACCATATTCTCTGCCCAGGCTTCTTCCGTCTGGACAATCAACAGCCGTCAGCGTGACCCCCAAGTATTCGCTGCTTTACGCGGTGAAGGCGCCGAAGACTGACTCGAAAACATCGATCGATTCAGCGACTACGGTAGGTGCAACAATTTCTCACCATTCGCATCACATTTCCGCACCATTCCTTTCTACCTCCCTGGGGTCGCCAGACTTGGTTCCTGAACCATGAGCACGACATCCTTGGCGGGACTACTTCCACGCAAAATTTTCGTGCTATTTTTGGTGTTCCTGCTATTCGTACTGAAATACCTAAGAAGAAGCTCGACCAGCGCGTTCAACTATGTCCGCAAGCGACCGCATCCATTACATCATCAAGGCAATCAACACTATTGGCTTCAACACCCTGGCCACACAGAACAGTAAAACAGGGCCAGACATCATGTACCAGCGCCTTGAGGAAATGCAATCTCTTCGCGTTCGCACCAATACGTATGACGGTCGTCTCCCCAGTGGCTACGGACCTGTGCACTGTGATTCGTACCATCACACGTGAGGAACTACGCGCGCAATGCTTTTCGTCTGCTTGTGGCACCGTCACTTTCCCTTCTGTGACCGGCTTGTGCAGCATCATTAAAGTACAGCTCGCGTCTACTCTCCATGCAATCTGTCTTGACGCTACCGGAGCTCCTATGCTATAACAACAAATGGCTACTATTCCGCGATGTCTCCACTTACGACCCTGCGTGGGGCCACACCTTCTGCATGCGCACCCATGTATTCAGTATCCGTGCAGGTTCGTGCTCCACCTTCCTACCCTGCTTGGCCTCCTACCCGCCCTCTTTGTTATTACAGCGAGTACCGATCGCACATTTGCCGTTGATGCCGATGGCACCAACAGGATGAGAGGCGCGGTTACGCTCCTCAAGGATGTGCCGATACCCTTCTACCTATGACTTAACAGCGGATGACATACCCACCTTCTTCGCACCGTTCCCAGTCTCTCCAGTACACAGCCAATATTCGTGCCACCTACTCTTCATCCCGGCGCCGCTTACCTTCCCCACGCCGTCGCTCAGTGTCCCAACTCCGGCCCGCCCCACAGGCCCCTGACCTCCGCTCGGAAAACTCCACGCTGCAGTTTTGGGAGGGGAAACTGCATCCATCGGGCTGCCTATAATTCCCCCAGGGCGCCCGTCGAACCTACTACTGGTGTTTTTGGAAGGCGTTCGTTCCGTAGCTCTTATTGGCACTGGTGCCGCCATTTCTATAATTCGTGCTGATTCATGCTCCCGCCAACGAAAAGGGGCCACGCCATACGGCGGCGCTCCTTTGCGTGGAGCAAACAATGCCAGAGTTCACCCGGTCGTGCAATGTGCAGTACGTCTCTCTATCGGAGGCATCCGTCATCAAGTAGTATTTGCGGTGCTATGTGAGTGCACGCACAAGCCTATTTTGAGTTGAGATTTCTTGTCATCCGCCTCCGCGTTTATCAGTTGTCGTCACTGCCTCTTTTCTCTGACCGACACCAGTCAGCAATGCCATTCTCCAGATGATGCGCATATCCGTTTTGAAACTGCCGCCGATAAAGTGCTTTTTTCGCTGCCTAGAAAACAAATCATCGCCGTTCGTTCATCCAATATTGTACACGGCGACTGTTCGTTCACACACTTACAATATACCTACAGGGCAGAACACACACAAGTGAAGCATAGAAACGTAGCCTATAGATACAGTAGCCGAAAAATATATTTTAATTTTGACCATGTGAGGTTTTTTACCGTACCCCCAATACACGGTTGACACGTATTTTTGCGTTTCGCCGTCAGCTCAGAAAGGCAGACGCTGCCTGGAATTAAAGCGCATTCGCATAGTCACCTTTACTGTGACAGCCAGGTGTTAAAGCTTTTTATGGCAATACATGTGCTAGTATTTGTGATGGGACAACAAGATGCGTTTGAAACCTTACACTTTTTTTCGGGGGCTCTTGAAGTCGCCAGCCGAAATTACCAAGCACTGTCGCTCGTACAACCACGATAATGCGGCGGCTAACTTTCAGCATATATGGCTACCTCGATTACGGTATGTTTGACAAAAACTGCACGGGACACGCAGCCAGAGCTCTAGCCTCACCTAGTTTCTCACTTCCTTCACATTTGAGGGGCTACGCCACCCGCCTCACCACCGGTATTTTCATGCTGACCGGTTGCACATTGAACGGTGATGCGAACAAAGCGCCACATCAAGTAAATGCAATAAGGTGGGTTGCGACGATGATGGTAACAAATGTTCTATATTTACTTTTATTCTTCTTCAAATACATGTAGTGAGGTGTGTTTTTAGTTTCTAAATAGCTTTTTTATATTTCCGATAAGAGAGCAATCAAACGCCTGCTTTTTTTGGCCAACTCGGAGAGTGCACAAACCTAGACTGTCAGCAGACGGCGTCTCGGCTGTCGACAATTTGTCACGTAGTCTATCACGACCAATAATTTGTTTTTGCAATATGCTGTACATGTAGCGACATTCAAATAAACATAGAGGGTCTCTACCGTAACAACGTGCCTTCTATATAGTTTAAACCGCTTCAGTATCACAAAACCAGTAAAAACTGCTCATGCTTGGTCTGTAAACCTGTGTTGAAGGCATTTGCCTTTCTTTTAATGCGCGTGCACTAAACGCGTTACTGTTTTCATTATTTGTTGAGCATTGGATATCTGCAATTTCTCCTTCTAAACCGCTTAGCCTACTGACTGTGCCAAACCTATACAGTTCTGTACAGTGATAACAGCCTAACCTCGACCTCTGTAACGATGCTGTAAACGCCAAAAATAGTTTATGCCTACACCTACGTGCTGCAGATGTGCTTGAATAGAACTCGTACAGCTGCGCATTCAGTATCTTGAGCGACAGGGTTTCCCACAGCTGTCTTTAGGAGCGTGAAATTGCGACTTGGCGAGGGGTACATGTCTGATGCCGCGGCCATTTGTCACGTGACGTGCACGGTGAGAGAGAGCATATCCGAGAGCCACGGGTGTGCCATAACTCATAGTACTGTACGCAGAAGTTCGCTGACTCTGTGAGTATGACGAAAGAAAGAATGGAATGACGAAAAAATGTCGAAAAAGTGACCGTGAGAACGCAAGTAAATGAACAAAAAGAACAAAAGGATAGGAATAGCAGTCGTAGCTACCCAGGTACTGGATACATTGAAGAGCTTGCGCGTTTCGATGCTTTCGTTGCTCCCGCTGAAGCCCTTATTGATGGTCAACGTTGGTTGAAAAAAAATGCGAAGGAATCATAGACAAACGTAAAAGACCCTTACTGGAAATTTGAAACCAACAAAACTGCGTGGCAGGGTGCGCGGCAGTGATGCATATTCAAGTGAGCCTTCGTCGATGGCGTTGGCACAAAACTCTCTCCTGCGTTTCTTTTTATCAACATTTTCTTTTACCTTCCTTGCGTTTTTTTCCTGCTTAACATTTTTTTCAGGAGAGCATATATGTACATATTCTTTAAAATTTTATTTATTGTAATTGCACTGGTGATGCGAAATAGATCTTTCGAAGAGATTCCGGACATCTTCCGCTAAGTGTCTGAAGTAGGCACAAAATTCACAACTAAATAAATATCGATCGGCTCAGAGAAGCAAAATCTAACAACGAAAGAGCAGGTGAACCTAATGACAGGGGAAACGACATTGGTAATGTGTTTGCTTCTACCACCCAGAAACAAGTAGAGCAAAAATAGGTCATAATTTTAGAGGAGGTGCATGGACTCGGATCCAAAGCGATTATCTTCATTTTTGTGTCATTGGTTACCTCTATTTTTCCGCGTGTCATATAAGGATAAATAATTTGTTTCCGCTCATATTACTAGATAGAGTAAGTGCGCAGTTGCTTGTTGAAAACCATCCTCGTTAATGAATTGGGCGTACTTTTGCACTAATGGCTAGGAGTAAAGCGCGACATTTATAGTAAAGTGCACATAGCGGTTCTGGACGCGATGAGAACGTAGTTATTGCGTTCTTTCTCCTAGTGGACATAAAATATTTCTTGTTAATTCCAGTGTTATCCCCTAGTTTAAGCAGCATCAAAGAAACACAATACAAAGATGGAAGTATACCTTAGAATGCATAGAATAATTGCCATCCTGCGTGATTTCCTCAGTTTTCAGTGTCTATTTGTCAGCGAAGCCATCGTATCAGTATTAATTTTCGGTAGCACGCAGCTCATGTATTGAGGCAGCGCCTGCTTGTATAGTGGCCTATCGTTAGGTAAAGCCACACAACAGATCTTCGACTAATGCGTTTTCACTCAGCCATATTTAGCGATGTTTTTTGCTCCCACTGACTGCACAATAGCTGAACACGTTTCGCCATTCTATTGACCCTACGTGTGACCTACTTGGTTGAAGTCGCTAGTAAATTACCCAGCATCTTTCACGAGCAACAAATATCCTCGAGCAACATGTTTATTCCGTCCCACTTTGTGCACAAACATAAGTACAACAAATAAATAGTCAACTGACCTCCCCTGCGATGAGGGAAGCCACATTGCAAAAATGCAAAAAGAAGTATACAGTCAAACATTTCTATAAGTGTTTTTCCTTATCGAAATGCGGAAGTAATTCTATCTTGCAAATTGACGCGCTGTACCTGACACTGCTGTCAGAAACGCGAACCCGGCCCGTATAGCTCTCTATCCGTGAATCATAGAGAATAATACGTGACGCTGCCGCATACAGAATGCATCTTTGGCGGTACGCGGTGTGAAGACTGAAGCACTGACGTTGTCGCAAGGAAATTGAGTTCCTCGCTGAATAATGCGTCGTATCCTGCATCTGTTTCGTCTCTCGATATGGGGCATATTTCGTCGTAGCAATTCTGGGAATGAATAGCTGTGCATGAAAAGTAGAGCGAGAAGAATAAATACTTCATACATGTTAACCAGAGGGAGAGGGAAGTGTTGGGGAGGAAAATTAATAATAATAATCATGAAAGCTTTGAAATCTTCAATGAACGAGACTAACGGAGGGAATATACCGAGTGCGGTTCTTATCATAACCTACACACTTATGAACGTACCTCTATATCTTGCTGACATTCCAAAGTCATGAAGCTTCACCTTTCAGTGTTATGTAGGAGCAGAAAGAAGCTTTCATAAGTGTACAGAAGGTTAATATAAAGATTATAAGCGATTTCGGCCAACAAAAGAGGTTACTTATGCTAACCGTTATCGGCTACAAGCCACTGGGACAGAGCAAAAAGGAACGAAGTCGAAGAGAATAAAAATCAGCATGCGCACAGGCTTTCAAGTGTTTTTCGTTGCGGTACAAGTAACCACGCACACTAACGTGACATTTAACGGTTACTAAAGCACTTTCTTATCTTCCTCATTCGGTGACGCATTAGGTCATAGTCTCCGAATCTTCTCTGTAAAACCACTATCATCAAATTACATCAAAGCTGTACGAAGTCGCCTGTTATTATTTTTGAAGCGGAGCCGTCCAGTAGGTGTTTCTCGGTTTCTATTTTCGTGCCGGGTATTGGTGTGCCGTCCAAACTGACGCATTATCCCGCAATCTCATAACGATGAGCGACGTCTTGATTGTGCCAGACACATCTTGTTCCAAGTGTCTGAGCATAACGTCCAAAGAAAGGCATCGTAATAAGCTAAACAAATACAGGGATATCACTAATCTTTCCCGGCCTGTCCCAAACACACACACTATGGAGTATGCTGTACTAATCCGCCAGGCACAAACGTTTGCACTACCCCGCCACGCTATCCAAAGCTACACTGAAAATAAATGAATCCAATTGGTGCGTCAAGTATGCGTCAAATGGAGCAAGAGCACTTTCGTTTAACCGCGTATAATTCCATTAAGACAACCCAGCACCCCCTCCCTACAGCATGGACAGCTAGCCAGCTCTACTGCGAAAGCTGCTGCCTTCGGTAAGTCTGGAAGCTTCTGGTGGCCCAGATTAAACACCATATTGGACCCCGACAAATCTCCTACAGTGACGATTTGGGTTAAATGATCTTGGGCCCAATGGGTCCTTGCAGCAACGAATTGTACTACCAGTTCTTCATAAACCAATTTTATCTCTACCTCTCTCTGTTTGGCAAAGTATTCTTCTCAGTGCCAAACGGTGTCGAGAAACTCTTCGAACGCCAAGCACATCTCCAGCTTCAGCTCTAAAGTCACATGACTGTGAAGTGGAGTATATGCGTATGCCACTGTCAAACGACACTTCTCTCTTCTACGCTTGGAATGCAAGAATGTGTTTGATAAAGGGAGTTGTCGCTGAGATAAAATAATGTTTACATGGTCCAGACACGGTGAAGATCAAAATTTAAAATATCAGTTTACGTGCCAAAACAACGATCCCATTATGAGGCGCGCCGTAGTGCGGGACTCCGGATTATTTTCACCAGCCGGGGTTCGTTACTTCAGCCTAAATCTAAATACACGGGTGTTTTTGCATTTCGCCCGCATCTGAACGCTGCCGCCGTGGCCCCGATTTGAGCCTGCAGACTGTTGTTAAAACAGCGCCACAGCAAATCTACTAAGCAGCTACGGCTTGTGAATATCCAAAATAATTTTGCCCTCATAATTGAAAATTTCGATCGGTACACAGCCACGCATCCACCATGCTATCAACATCTAATGTAAAATATGCGCTTTTTGCAGGGGTGGTTACACTAAGCGACCCCGTGTGATTATTGAATTCAGACGAGCTATAGGTCCGCAAGTGGGCTTTAAGAATATCGTGAACGCTGCTTGCCCGAAAATTGAAAACGAGCCTGCAGTATTCTGTGTGCTGTTAATTATGTTTTGTTAGGTGACATGCAGAGCGACACTACTACGCAACTCGTAATGAACAAAGACGAAACGAGGATGAACGGAGATCGCTGAAAGAGTCCTTCGCCCTACAGTCGACACAAAAAAGCTGTTTAGCGCAGTCATGAACAGTTGCGCATCCAATGGCTGGATGACATTTTGTTGATGAATCCCAAACATCGGGCTGCGCACGACGATGTCATTCACTTACATTTCCGAGCCCTAACTGTCGGTAGTTTGCGCGCGTTGATTGCTGCCAAGGTTGCTTGAACGCATGCGAAGCACGCCTTGGAAGGCTGCTGCTGTTCCTCCAGCACTGCCACTTTGAAAGGTCACCTTTTTTATTTACGAGCCCATAGGACCTTTCCTCAAGGTGGCTGCTGATAATTTTCACAGAAGCTGATGAGAGGATGCCACTGATAGATCTAACGGACCTAAATGTAGCCACATGTACTGCACCTATAGTTGTGACCGGCAAATACTGTTCTTTATAAAATCCCGTAATGAAACAAGAAACGGTGCTGAAATATGCTTACTTCTAAAGTTACCCGTAACAATGTATTTCTTATTTATCTGTTTAGGAATACTGCGCTCTTGAACACAAGACCATTGCAGATGGGCATACAAATTTGCAGGGTAATATACTGACACATAAAAAATGCATGAAGGCAAATTATTTTAACAACAAATATACATGGCAGAAAATGCGCCATCAGAGTCCTCACGCACAAGCCCAAAACAGATTAATGATTTCAGCTCATGAGTTCCAAGCACCCAGTAGGCACGAACAGAAAAATATAGCAATATATAGAATACGGGCCTCAAACAACGACAAGGAATTCTCTGTTACTACATAATCAGCAAGGGTTTTCCAGTGGGTTATAGTTTTAGGAAAATATGAATAGTTGTTCTGAATATTGTTGTTCGAGGGCCTCACTTTTCCTTTAATGTGAAGCTATCTATGCCATATTTCGCGTTGTTTCACGTGTTTGCTTACTGCCGCGTCACTCAGTAATGTGGGCCGATCCTAGAGATATAAAATAGATTGAACTGATCCAATTCAAGAGATGGGAAAATTAAAACAAGACCAATGCCAGACATGGCTCGATTCCCGGTGACGTGGGCCACGGGAGTCGCTTGTTTGGGTTCTCTTCGTACTTTACTTATTGCCACGCACTCACATAATCGCTTTAATCTAAGCACGGTACAGAACGTGAAACAGCTTATCGCATTTAATTCACCACTTTATTCTTTCAGATAATAAAAAAATCACATTGATTTCAATATGTGTGGTGAATTGACATATTTTTTTTTCATTCACGCTCTGCAGTTACCATTTCCCAACAACAATAGAAACGTTGATTGAAGGCGCTTTTCTGTAGATAGTCTGAACCTTGCACTGTTCCTGTTTAAACTACCGATTGCGAAATTTCTATACCCAACAGGCGTCTTCCAAATTACATATAATTACTCCCCAAATCACTTACGTTCCAGAAGCACAATAGATTTCCCTCGAAATTAGTTTTTCGCTTTCGATACACAATCAATCGGGCATTTGTTTTAGTTGTGTTAAAGAAATTCAGCTGGGTGGCCTGAACTCAATTTAAAGCAATACACCACTCGCCCATGTTACCCAAAATTTATTCGAAATATAAAACAAAGTAAGAAAAAAAAACAGTGTCTCATTTACTGTCCTGGTCTCTGCACAGATTGCGGTTCGGTACTTTGTGGTCATCCCCTTTCAAGGCTTGCGGAAAGACACAGACAGTGACTGGCAATCACTAAACCGCAGCGTTTCTGTTACGTTTCTCAGCATTTCCGATTTCTGCTTTTCGTGCAAGGCACCTCGCGTAGTGCGAGCGCTTGAGCCGCTGATTGCACCGAGGTTTTCGCAGGTGCCTTCCCATTCGTTCTAATCAAAGAACAGCGGCTGCTCTTTCGCGTGACCTTCTTTTATGCCGAAACAGCCACTGTCACTTTTCTTTCTTTTTTGTACGGGATGTTTCGTCCTCGAGGAACGCGGCAGAACCGCGTACGCTTCGGCGCTGTTCATACCTCATTCCCAGGGGCCGAGGTAATGAGACCGCCAGCAGATTTGGAAGTAACCTGCTCGTTGTTCACTAACTTAACCATGACTGCGTGGGGTCCGTGGTGGGTAACCACGTTTACATAGGGACACGCCTCCAGGTGCGTCTCGTGGAATGGCGACAACAGAAGCGATAAGAAAGTTGGAAGAAACATTGGCGTTCGCTAAGGCTTAACACGACCGGCGACAGGTACGAAAATCCTAACCATTTGATATCCTTTGTTCGGGCAGGTGGGAAAGGACAAAAATCGGGTTTAGTATATATCACGTGCACCTTCAGGAAGCTCTCGACGGATATCGTTCCCAGGTGGATGCATCGAATGTTGCAGATAACAAATGTTAGAAATAGATAGCGTTATGAGGATGAATAAAAACAGTATGACGAGGCTGACGTGAATGTATTTGGTGGTTCCCTGTGATAACAAATTGTTCGTTGAAAAGCGGTATTTATTGCCTAAAAATGAAACCTTTGTTGTTGTTTTATATGTGTTTTAATTTTTCCAGCCCTCTGGGATGAAATATCGCCGTTAAGCTATGCACCGTAGGCTCAAGTTCAACAAAGATTTCTTGAGTTTTTCGTAGCGCCTTAATGTTTATCTTTTGCTCTTCAATGAGGAGAAAAAAAACTGACAAGTTTCTAATAGTTCAAACTCAAATAGCAATGTTAATTTGCTGCGAAAATACATGTTTCACTCGCTCAGGCCCTCCTTGTGCGTGTGCGACCTCACCGCAGCTTTCCTCCGCCTAGCTTCCCTCGCTCTATCTCGTCTTTCTATTCCCTCTCTCCCATTCCTCACACTAGGGTAGGCGAACAGGCGCAATTCTGGTTAACATCCTGCCTTCTCTCTTTATTTCTTCCTTCTTCTCCTAAACTATAACTTTGCAAGTTTAGGTGAAAAAATTTCGTTCTGAAATTGTTTTTATCTGGGCTAGACATGCTTCCTATTGAGTCTGTAAACGGTCGAAATCGAGGACTCTGTGTTTTTCTTTATGAATTTCAAGTGCTCTGCGTCGCAGTTAAACAGAAGGAGAACCTTACATAAATAAACATATATTATACAAACCTAAAAACATAGCCCGTCACATGACGCAGAATTCTAGTCCTGAGCTCGACTACCCTAAAGGAAGGACATTAATTGCACGAGCGATCGAAATGCATGTCTGACTAATTAGCCGTGTCTCGCTGATGAGGATTTACCGTAATATATTTAAGGCAACTATAGCACTTTACGAATTTCAGCCGGTCAGTTCATAAGTCCTGTGCACGTCGACCAGATTCTGAGGATAACGGCATCTTCGAGATAGCCGTTCCCAATTTATGCGTCGAAAAACATTTAAATTTCCGTTGTATCCATGCTTCAATTGATAAAAGGGCGCTTTGGTAAAAAACAGCTATTGTACCAGTAGCGCACGTTCACCGCATTGTTGGACTGCGCTTGTTTGAGAACTGGTGCTAATTTCAAAACTCATTTTACGCAGATGAAACTTAAGAACTAACCAACTTAATGCTTAAATTGCAGTAAATGCCATAAATTGTTTTGATAAAAACTTTCATTCGTGAACTTTTAGTGATGTATTGGTGAACTCTGATTTTTTCTGTACGCACTACAGACCTCTTTCAGTAATCCAGCTTAATGAGTACAATTTTGCCATGTGCTAGCAGCAAACTTTAAATATTTTAAGAGGTTGCTACAAATTTAGTTGAAGAATAAGAGGTCATTGCGTTTATTGCACAGTGGTCTACACTTATATAGCTCACAGCATTAATCCTGTGGGTCGCGCATCAGCTAGATGTAGTTTTGGTTTTCATCTACTATTTTGTACGCTTAGTATATTTGTGCGCTTGCTGCATCAGTGTAGTGTTGCCGTAAATAGGGGTACGCTTAAATTCTTATCTCTGTCGCGAGATGAGCTGCTCTAATGTGGTCGACGTTTCAGTTTCTGTACAGCTGCCAACGTTCTAGAATACATGCTAGAATAGCAGGTAAGCTTTTTTTTTGTGCATAACAGCAAATAACACAGTACTTGATATTCTTCATGTTCTGCAGAATTTTACAAAGCGAATTGGTTTTATTGCAATGAGCCGACTGTATAAAGTTTAATGCGCAATCGTAGACAGAAGCAAATGATAAGACGGTTCTACTAACAGCTTCTTCACAAGGCTGGAATTTTTTGGAGTTAGAAGGAGCCACCACAGTTCGCTTCTGGTGAGCGAAATGTTGCCTCTTGCGTGTGTGGGCGCTTTGAGGGCCCCTTTAGGGGGACACAGGGATGTTTTACGCCTATATAAGACCTTTAGACTCCTTTGGGTCCTTCGTGCGAGCCGTGCTGTTCAAGGTAACAACTGAGATTAAAAGCGAACAGGCTAATGAACTTTAATAAATAGGAGAAAAGTTCTAAAACGTGCCTACAAAGTTGACCTGACACGAAGAGGTTGTTTATCGCTTTTGAACTGAGCCCTCCTCCAGAATCTAAGTCGGCGTCCACGAACGGGATGCCGGCATGAACATAATCACATAACTATGACCTCTCCTCTGTTCACTCTCGGATAACTCTGGCGCTGTTACATTTTTTCTTCTCATGATATTCATGAGCTCGTGAGATTCAATACAATAAAAAGGGAGCTTCAGTAGTGGAAGATAACGATTTCAATAATACCGCGCAGAACTAAGTTACATGTATTTCCTGCGGTGTATGGCAGTCGTTAAGAGAAAAATATTTGGCTTTAGGGTTCGAAAAAGGGTCCCAATCAACACTTAAAGCTAATGTCTCTATCCGAATTTTCAAGTTTGGATAGTCTGAAAAGACTTCGAAGATGGTGCAGCAGAGCGTAGAATGCGAGCCTAATTTCGAACTTGCAACCACTCTCGCGGGCAAGTGCGACGCGGCGGTGCGGAATTAGGGCAGTTTCACGGTCATACACAGCGCAAAGCTTGGTTGTAGAGTACAGTAGTTCGTCTGACGGTCTGATGTCATTCGAGGAGGCCACTAACTTTGCTTCAAATTACAGTGTGTGGCTGACCTTTCAGCTTACATTCATCGAAGGCGTTTCATTTCCTTTGAATGAGGGAGCAACACCTCTGGCTGCATAACTTGCAGATTATTGTCGACATTCTGGAGAGCGCAGACAACAGGATACGGGAAGACGACGAAATGGCAACTGACTTTCCTAGTCGCGTTGTCTGCGCTGTTTGTTCAGAAAAATCAAAGTGCTACCAACAAGCCCAAGTACGCTCTCACGTGAGATAAACCAAAAGCACAACAAACTCGATTGTGAAAGTAACGCATGTAATAAGTTCTGAGAGTTGATTGCAGGAAAAAGAAACTTATTACGCTAAAGCAAATGCAGTGAGCTATACACGGGTTACCAGCGCACTACTTTCCCCCAAAGTACCGGCTTTCCATGTTTTGTCCTTGTTAAAAGCTCTTCGAGTGACGTTTCTTCTCGTTAGCAGCTCGAGCTGTTGCTGTGCGAGCAATTTGACAGACTCCATCATCTCCTTCTATTATATTCAAGTAATCGACTTTTAGTTGCGACTGTTAGGTACGCCCTGTGCTGGGTTGCGCAGGGTTCTTCAGAGCGTATTGTGCTTTTCAACGATTATGACGACGAATTTTAGTCGATGATAGTATGTTGGGCAACTAATAATTTTGCTTCGCTTGCAGTGGCCGTATGTTTCCAGTTAAAGGACAAGAATATTTTTACGGGTAATTTTTTTCTCTCGAATTTCAGCCCAAACCAGAGCAACAGCACTTGTATGAAAATGTACTTCTTTCATGTACTGGCTTATTCTAGCCTCCTCCCGGCCACCTCAAAGGTGTGGACTTAGGATTCTTACAATAAACCAAGAAACTCCTGTACAGAAAGAATGCTTTTTTGCTTGTGCTACAGTTCTTGCAATCATGATACATTCATTACGTTCATTATCATCACCAGCAGCATTATTCTATCTTATGTTCAATGCAAATTGAAGGCGCCTGCTGTTTTCCATTAACCCTGTATTTGCGTTAGCCGACGCAGTCGTGCGCCTGCCAAATTCCTAATCTCATTTACGCCAACGACTTATACGACTTCGTCGACTCCGTTTCCTTTGTCGTGGCAGCCACACCATTAAAGAAATTATAAACTCCCCCGCAGGGGCGTCTGCGTCAGCAGGCGTTTGGTGTGTTGCGACACCACGTACCCGAGCACACGAGGGTTGGACCCTCCCGCGTGTCGCCGTGCGCGGCTTAGCCGTGTCTGGGGAAAGGGGGATCCTGGAGGTTGAGCCAATGCCGGGTGTTTGGACCTTTAAGGCCCCCCGGCGGAGGCAACACGCCTCTTTGGCCTCTGCTTCACACAGACGGCACCCCCGGACTGACCCACCCGGGGGAAATCGGTAGTTGCCTTTTCCTGTCTCTCTCTCCCTCCAGCCTTCGTCTTTCTCTTACTTTTCATCTTTCCTGTCTTCTCCTTCCTTCCGCTTACTTCCATATTTTCCAGGCAGCAAGGGTTAACCTTGTGTGATTAGCCAACCTAGGTTATTTCATATTTGGTTATAGTGATGACGTACAGCTGGCGTTTACAGAACCTGTTCTTACAGTCTCTGTAGCGTCCCCTTGTAGGACCCCATGGTGGGTGGCTGGCGTTATTGCCGAAAATTCAATTCCTTTATGGCAACATCCTTCCCTCCACTTCCTGATCGCCCTCTGAAAAGAGGGCGCACCGATGAATTATTTCAGTTTTTTGGACGACAAAGACCCAACTTCCCACGATTTCACGTCGTTCATTCAGAAAAGCCAGATAAACAAGTACGCACAATCTCCCCATTTCTAGTTTCTAAGTCTTTAACCGAGGCTCTTGGTCCAGGTTACAAGGCATCAAGGATGGCAAGTGGAGATCTCCTTTTGGAGCTCCGTGACCTGAAACAATACGAAAAGCTACCTAATCTAGTGTCTTTTGGTGACTTTCAAGTGACAGTGACTCCACACCGCACTATGAACACTACACGCGGCGTTGTCTCAGATGATGACCTGCTTCAGCTGACAGAGGCAGAGCTCCTAGAGGGCTTCAATGAGCAAAATGTTGTTAATGTGAAAAGAATAAAGATCAGGCGCGATGGTAAAGAAATTCCAACGAAACACCTAATTCTCACCTTCAATTCAAGTGTCCTGCCCGAATCAATCGAGGCCGGGTACATAAAGCTCCGTGTCAGGCCTTACGTGCCTAATCCACTCCGATGTTTCAAATGCCAGCGCTTGGGCCACAGCTCCCAGAGCTGCCGAGGCCGCCAAACTTGTGCTAAATGCAGTGCCAAAGAACACACCACTGAAACTTGTGAGAACGCTCTCCGCTGTGTAAACTGTGATGGGGAGCACGCCGCGTACTCGCGGTCGTGCCCATCCTGGAAGAAAGAAAAGGAAATTGTTACAATTAAAGTCACGGAAAATATCACCTTCAAAGAGGCACGCAAGCGGGTTTCATACCTGCCCAAGAAAAGCTTTGCCGATGTGACGCGTCAGGGGGCAGCGTCACAACGGCCTCCGGCGGCTGTCCGGCCCACAGTCAGTGAGTCGGCAGCTATGCCATCTGCCCCCGCGGCGGTTGCAGCTAGCGCTGCTCCGCCAACCCAGCAGACGGGGCCATCGAACCCGAAGGTGGGTGCAGCCGAGGCTGCCCCAACCTCAGAGGCCCCTTCCAGCGCTGGCAACGGTCGGCGCAGCCAAATACCCCAGGGAGCCCCATCGACCTCCGGGCTGGTGGGCGCAGGGGTCTTGCCCTCCAAGGCGGGACCCTCGCTGGTAACTTCCCGCTCGCAAGAGCACGTGTCCGTCGCCTCACAAGAGGCGATGGACACTACACCCATCCTCAAGGCGCACCAAGCGCCTAAGGAGCGGCGAGGCTCCCTCGAGCGCTCCAGAAAGAACAAAACCCCTATTACAGGGCCTCGAAAGGGCTCTGTAATTTAATCACTGAAATCTGCGTAATTAATACTTCTGTTTCCGTATACACAGCACCCATTTCCTCCCAATATGGATACACAAATAATTCAATGGAACATCAGAGGTCTTCTTACGAACCTTGATGATGTGCAAGAGCTTATCCAAAAACACAATCCAACAGTGCTGTGTCTACAGGAAACACACCTAAAACCACAACATACAAACTTTCTCCGACCGTATGTCAAGTTTCGGAAAGATCGCGATGATGCAGTCGTATCATCAGGCGGTGTTGCCATTTTGGTTCATAAAAGTATCTCCTGTCAGGGTTTACAGCTACAAACGCCCCTTGAAGCAGTGGCGGTTCGAGCTGTTCTTTTAAATAAACTCGTCACCATTTGCTCGCTTTATGTACCCCCACACTTCAAATTAAACAAGCATGATTTTCAGTCATTTATAGACGAATTGCCAGAACCTTATGTTGTTCTTGGCGATTTCAATGCGCACAGCTCCCTGTGGGGCGACTCTCGTACAGACGCGCGAGGTCGTCTTGTTGAACAGTTCCTCTTTTCTTCCGGTGCGTGCTTGCTGAATAAAAAGGAAGCCACATATTACTCTCTAGCAAACAGAACATTTCCTTCAATAGATCTTAGTATAGTTTCCGCCTCTTTACTGCTCGAACTCGAATGGGAAGTTACGAGAAACCCTTACGGGAGCGATCACTTCCCCATATTGCTAAGAACATCTAAAGAAAATGAACTTCCTCCACGAGCTCCTAGGTGGAAGATAGATACAGCCGACTGGGAGAAATTTCGAACTCTCACTAACATCTCATGGGCCGACATGTCTTCTTTAGAAATTGATGCGGCTGTGGAATATCTTACATCATTCATAATAGATGCCGCATCAAAATGCATATCCGAAGTTAGTGGTCTGGCATGCAAACGACGTGTGCCGTGGTGGAACCGCGAATGTAGGATTGCCCGTAAGAATCAGAACAAGGCGTGGGGGTTGCTACGCGCTTCTCCCACTGCAGAGAATCTTATGAACTTTAAGAAAGTAAAGTCCCAAGGCAGGCGAACCCGCCGACAGGCCAGAAGAGAAAGCTGGCACAAGTTTGTATCAAGTATTAACTCGTTCAGGGATGAGGCCAAAGCCTAGAACAGAGTAAATAGGATTAGAGGGCGGCAAACACATTCACTCCCCCTGGTAAACACACAGGGCGATACACTACAAGACCAGGCAGACTCACTTGGGGAGCATTTTGAGAACGTGTCAAGTTCAACAAATTATTCACAATCCTTTCTCAAACACAAAGAAACAGAAGAACGTAAACCATTACCAAGAAAAGGTCGAGAGAATGAGCCTTACAACCGTCCTTTTGGCATTGCCGAGCTGAGAGCTGCCTTGATCACATGCAAGAGCTCTGCACCAGGACCTGACAGAATTATGTACGACATAATTAAGAACGTACACACTGATACACAATTGACTTTACTTGCACTTTTTAACACTATTTGGGCTGCTGGATATCTTCCACTTGCATGGAGAGAAGCGATTGTGATTCCCATTCTGAAGCAAGGTAAAGATCCTTCGTTGGCGTCAAGTTACCGCCCGATAGCCCTCACAAGTTGCATCTGTAAGCTCTTTGAGAAAATGATTAATCGGCGACTCATACATTTCCTGGAATTAAACCAAATGCTTGATCCCTTTCAGTGTGGCTTCAGGGAAGGGCGGTCCACAATTGATCACCTTGTGCGCATTGAGGGAAACATTCGCGACGCCTTTCTACATAAGCAATATTTCCTATCCGTGTTCCTCGATATGGAGAAGGCGTACGACACAACGTGGCGCTACGGAATCTTGAGAGACTTGTCGGGAATGGGCATCCGTGGCAATATGCTCGCCCTAATAGAAAGCTATTTGTCCAACCGTACCTTCCGAGTAAAAGTCGGTAATGCACTGTCACGTCCTTTTACGCAGGAAACTGGTGTACCCCAGGGAGGTGTGCTCAGCTGCACTCTTTTCATTGTTAAGATGAACACACTACGTGCTTCACTGCCACCGGCCATTTCTTATTCCGTATACGTCGACGATATACAAATAGGCTTTAAATCCTGCAACCTCGCAGTATGCGAGAGACAGGTACAGCAGGGCCTTAACAAGGTTTCCAAGTGGGCTGACGAAAACGGATTTAAGATCAACCCCCACAAAAGCTCTTGTGTTCTTTTTACTAGAAAGAGAGGCCTGGCTCCAGATCCTTGTGTTCAACTGAGTGGACATCAAATACCTATCAACAAAGAACACAAGTTTTTAGGTGTTATACTTGATTCCAAGCTCACTTTTATACAGCACATTAAATATCTTAAAGAGAAATGCCTAAGGACCATGAACTTGCTTAAAGTTCTATCCCACTCAACATGGGGTAGCGACAGGAAGTGTCTGATGAATGTTTATAAGAGCCTAATTCGATCACGATTGGACTATGGTGCCGTCGTATATAACTCTGCCGCTCCGAGCGCACTAAAGATCCTAGATCCTATCCACCATCTAGCTATCCGCTTAGCCACCGGTGCTTTCAGAACAAGCCCGATTGAAAGCTTATACGCGGAATCAAATGAATGGTCGCTCCATCTACAGAGAACTTACATCAGCCTTACATATTTCCTAAAAATACACTCCAATCATCAACATCCATGTTTTAACACTGTATACGATATGACCTGCACTACACTATTCCATAATCGTCCTTCTGTAAGAAAGCCTTTCTCGCTTCGAGTGAGGGAGCTTAGTGATGAGATACATGTCCCACTTCTCGAGCTTCGCCTAATGCATCCAGCCAAGCTGCTACCTCCTTGGGAGTGGCAGCTGATACAATGCGACACATCTTTCATTCAAGTTACAAAGCACGCTCCTGAGGCCGAAATCAGAATGCATTTCCTAGAACTCCAGCACAAGCATTCCTGTGCAGAGTTCTACACAGACGCTTCGAAGTCAAATGCCGGGGTATCCTATGCAGCCGTCGGCCCATCCTTCTCGGAATCCGACGTACTGCATCCGGAAACAAGCATATTTACGGCTGAGGCCTACGCATTACTCTCTGCTGTGAAGCATATAAGAAAATCAAAACTTCCAAAAGCAGCGATCTATACAGACTCCCTAAGCGTCGTAAAGGCCTTGATGTCAGTCTATACACACAAAAATCCTGTACTTCGTGAACTCTACACCGTCTTGTGTAAAGCGTACATATCTAACCAGCGTATTATTATATGTTGGGTGCCTGGCCATAGGAGCATCGAGGGTAACGTTCTGGCGGACGGGATGGCCACGTCAATCGCATCGCAAGCTGTTAACCCTACCGCTGCGGTGCCTGTCACAGATCTGAGACCTTTCTTGCGAAGGAGATTGCGAGACCACTGGCAACGCATGTGGGACGCGGAAACGGATAACAAGCTCCACCTGATAAAACCACAGTTAGGATTCTGGCCCCCTATTGCAAAATCACGCCGAACAGATGTCCTATTCTGTCGTCTCAGAATAGGACACACGTTTGGCACCCATAATTTTCTACTCACCGGAAGTGAGCCTCCAACCTGTGGTAGATGCGGGGAGAGGCTGACCGTACTCCACGTCCTCCTGGAGTGTCGGGAAGCCGAATCTTAGAGAAAGAGACATTTTTCATTAGCATACCGACAGCACATTCCTCTTCATCCTGCAATATCTTAGAGATGGTATCTTAGAGATGTATCTTATGATGGTATCTTACGGTATCTTAGAGATGTGGTCTTACATGTTATTAGTCCCATGAATTCGTAGCGCCTCCTCTCTCGAGAGGATGCCACTACGATAATTGTTTTGAATAGCACATGCCTCCGGGCCCTTGTGTTTCAAGGGCTCTAAGGAGGCAGTAGTGCTCTGGCATTTCTCATAATCTGATATATTTTACCTATGATATCATTCTTTTTATATGCATCTAAATGTTCATAGTACAAGTCATACGTCATCGCCATAATTTTATTACACAGATTTTACGCGCTTTAGAGCGTATATTTTAAGGCCCCTTTACAGCCACGACGCACCAATTTCATAGTAATCATAGTTACACTGCACACCCACTACCACAGACATGGCGCTCTTTGGCCATTCCTGGCCCTTGCGCCATGAAACCCCATACATCATCGAAATTATAAACTCTACTAGTTATCTTACACAGATCCCCATATCTGGTGAAGAGACCTCTCCACTGAGGCACAAGACAGACCGACGGAAAGAACACACAGGACATCCAGATTATCGCTAACTGACAAGTGTCCATTCCCGACAGTCAGCAAGTAAATTTATGCGCTCATATAAAAATAACTATCATATGTTGCAATAAAGAAAGTCCTCTTTCGGCAAACCCGCTTATCTACTGTCAACGACGCCCTTTATCGTCATTATCCAGGAAAATAGGTGACATCTCATTCACAGTGATTATAATAGATGGCACACTGAGGTGCAAGTACTCAGTAGTGCAGTTATAGCTTAGTCACGCATTAGGACTGTAGCTCAGTAGCGCACGTCACTCCAACACGCGCAATAATCTGTCCCCAGTCTTAGTGTCTTGTATATATATGAACGTATGTTGAGCCAACATTCATGTACCACCTATGATGTTTGTTTTTTGATCATATAAGCCGACATTGCTCGTTCTTATTTCATTTTATCTACAACGGCAATGTCGTTTTAGAAATAATTGCTGTCCTCCTTAAGTGAAGCAAATCTTGGCAGATGTCTGCCTGGCACGGGACAAATCATATGAATACCACGTCAGATTTTCCACGAATCGTTCAATGCATCTGTGGTCGCACAAGTTCGTTATGTAATTCAAGTGTGACAGGCATGGCTGATCGCGCGCGTTTGTTGAGACGGTAGACGCCTCTGCCGTGTCCCTAAACAAAAGTGATGTCAAAATGCTTTGGTGATTTTCGCGATAGAATATTGAAGTGCGACAGGTTCTACTGATGCTTGCTATTCATTCATTATCATGTCGGTTAAATGCTGCGCGACCAAACTATCCGGCCTTCGAAGAGTCCACGGGTGCCTCCTGTGTTCTTGGTGAAGAAGAAGGATGGAACTCTGCGCTTCTGCGTCGATCATCGCCACTTGAACAAAAGCACAAAGAAGGACGTATAGCTGCTTCCACAGATCCATGGATCGGCTCTGCAATGCTAAGTACATTTAGTCGATGGATCTCAAAATAGCTTACTGGCGAATTGAATTCGATGTGAGGGATTGACAGAAGAATGCGTGCATCACACCGGACGGTTTCTTCGAGCTCAAGGTCATGTCATTAAGACTTTGCTCTTCGCCTGCGATTTTCGAAGGCGTGATGGACGCAGTCTTGGCAGGACTGGAGTGGCTGATTTGTCTCGTCTACTTAGATGACGTTGCAGTCTTCAACAAATTTCTGCGATCGCCTTAGGAGGCTTCCACCAGCATTGTAGTGAATAATTATTCGGGACTCACCCTCAAGCCAGAAAAATGCAGTTTCACTTAGAAAGAACGTCTGTGCTTTGGTCATGCTTAAATTAAGTATATGAAACATTTTGCAATGCGTCCCCATGAAATTGCAGTCGGCAAGGCTGCGATCAAATCGATGACTTCGAGATAAGCAGCACCAGCTACTACTCAGCTGCCATAGTGGCAGTGGGGTGTTCAGTTCTAGAGGATGAATAAAGAAAGGTGTGCGCCATTTCTCTGCAGCCAGCCAAGCCTTGTTTGCAAACAAACCGTTACATAAGACGTTCCTTTGGTGGAGCACGTTAAAGGTACCGATACGAACACGTTCTGCAAACATTTTGCACAATGACTTGATCCACTAAAATGCTTGTGAAATACTAGATATAACAATGGCTCTGTGGAATGGCAAAGCACAATGGAACATAACTACCACCCGTAATCAGCCAGCTGAGGCTTGTGTGTTGCTTTATATGCATAGGTATTATGGCGAAACTGAACAAGTGTGGGTACTAGAGACATCATTCTGTAATGGCTGGCCATGAGCACTGTGTAGATATGCCTGTGCAAGATACTATATCGTACTTCGAATAAACGTTCTTTAATCACTGCCTAAATTGATTCATGAATGTCAGTTTAGTATACCGAAAGTATCCAAAGTTCAAAGCACTTCTGCAAATATTTACGCAAACACTTGAGACATGCCTAGAAATATTGTGCACCTTCCACAATATCTTTTGCAGCGCACAATGTCCCGGGGTTCCAGAGATGGGGCTCCATTGATCCGGAAGATCATAACTGTTGGTGATGGAAGTGGGCGACATTCGAGTTGGTCGCAAAGAATTGGCGTCTACCTTGCGAGATTAATGGCAGTGTCCTGTCATGTAGACTAAGCGCAGCAAAAAGAATAAAGAAAACAAAAACCCGAACAAAAAGAGTGAGTAAAGGGTGGATGGGGCCGGGTGAGCTTAGGAAGTTGTAGACACCGTGAAATGAGTTACGACGTCCTCTACTACTTGCTCTCTGTTCTTATTTGGTTGTCTTTCGCTTGCCCGTCTCATGCCAACACCAGCAATTGCTGTTTCAGTTGGTGGATTTCTTGACGCTATGGTTTCCCGTCTACGAGTTCGTCTTTCTTTTCCTTTTTTACCTCGCATGGAACTAGGCTAGATTTTCGGGATCGGGAAAAAAGCCGCAGTAGTTCTTGTCAGCAAATCTGTTTTCATTTTAAGGAAAAATAACGGTCTCCCCATTCCACTATACTTGGGCACAACTTTCTGTGACATTCAAGGAAAAGCTACAGGGGTGGAGCTTCTCCACATGTGGTAATGCACGTAGCATTCGCAAGCACCTCACAGTGCTTGTAGCTGTTGTAAGTGCTACTGAGTCTACGTAGCTGCCCCATTCGGCAGTTTCGCATCTGCTTGAACGTGGAAAAAGAAAAAAAAGAGAACAGCTCAAGCTGAACACGGCTCTATCTTTTTTTTCCTCTTTCGATGTTGTAAATTTTGTTGTCCCTTACCAAGTCTAACCTAACGCGCATGAGAGCGATGGAGTTTCTTGCGTAGCGCTTTTGTGGGCCCTTTGCCTGCATAATTCTCCAGTACCATTATTTGTCCCGTGGTGCGACCAACCCTCCATCGCTTGTAATAACAGCGTGGTGTTTTAACTGTCGCGCCACAAGCGCCCTCAAACTTCACTTTAAGACGATTGCTCCGCAACTGAAGGCATTTTCGCAGGACGAATTAATCAAAAAGCTGTACTTGTTTAAAAATCTGCATGGGTTTTCTTCCTCGCTTTACTCAGGAGTGGATTAGAAATTATGCTCCTCACCTAAAGCCAAAAATGGTCGAATAATAAGAACGGCAGCCATGGGTCACGGAAGCAATTCACGACTCATAAGCCATCAACTCAAGTGAAACAATGGGTACACATCATCCCTGCGATGTGAAGTGTGATTGCTTAAATAGAAGGCGCTTTCTGCAGGCGGCGGCGTGCTCCTTTTGGTTGACAGGTTTATGGAAGAGCGTATAGAAGAGGCAGATCGATTCGTCTTTGGCGGTCAACTCCGAGCGTGCCTCCGTTCCGAGACTCTTTTCCACACCGCCCGTGTCTCCGTCTATGCGAAGGACTGCGACAAGATACGAGCGGTGGAGCTACGTTGAGGCCTGCCAACCCATTGGGGCACATTAACTTAGATACCGAATGGAACAGGCATAGTTGTAAGTCCAACGTTTCCAACCTATATGTATTGTGTACTCATAAAACGCCAGCGAAATATTAGACCAAATGCCAAGGCAGTCCTGCGTACTCTGCTATGATGTACTGGTATAATTTTTAGAATACAGGCTAGTCTACTATACTGTCACATGGTAGTGACATTAAAGAAGACAGTAGCAATACTGCGAAAGACAAAACTAGCTTTCATTGGGTGAGCCTGTGCCCACAAAGACAAGCTACACTTAAAGCAAAAATCTCATCAGCGGGTCAAGCGCGTCGGCTTTTATACGCCAGTCGTCGAATGTTCCAGAGTAATCGCTGGGACCCGCGTGTCTTCCACAAAGTTCTACATTATTCGCGTCGCGCACACATGCAATCAGATTACACAAGGATGGATAAAACCCAGCGGATGGAAGCATCGATAACATTCCATAAACTTCCGATACATGTAGGCGCGTCCTGCGCTGTGCGATAACATTTGTTAGGTGGTGAAACGTTTCGCCCAATAAAGACAAACAAGCACAAGCGTCAATACTTTTATTTGCCCTTTAGGTAACTGCTGTTGGCTGTTTGCAATCCTCACCTCCAAATCATATTCAAATTATTGCAGAAAAGCTCTATGCCAACATTTTCCCACACTTTCTTAGTAGAATTCTTTACAAATTACGAGCCTAACCAAAAAAAAAAAATGAGAATTCCTTCATCGGCTTGATTTTCGTAGAGATGTTTATGTGGTCCAAGCTACATCTCGTTGCAGTACAAAGAAAAATTAAGGTATAAAATACTCCTAAGAACAATGCAATGTACTACATGCATCTAACTGAAGTATATGCGCGAAATGAAGTAAAACATTGTAATACAAGCTATGCACAATTCCATAAACAGGTTATTGTAGTGACGAGCCTGAAATGCACTTTGCACGTTGCACTTTGCACACAACTATGCACTTTTGCAGGCGAGCAGACCAAAGCAATTGTACATAACTACGAAATCGAGCTCATACTTTCATGAAAGAAGTTGAGATTCATGAGGAACAAATACTGCAATGTGGAAAGTAGTAACCGTATGGTATTACTAAATACAAGGAGAAATATCCGACCAGTACTAAGACCAAAATCAGATCAAAGCGGGAGGCCTGGACGCCTCCACATTGTTACTCTAGCCATGTTAAGACTGCTACATTAAATTGAGGAGTTAGTGTGCATAGCTAACCCGTGAGGTGCTTCATAGCTTTCTGCGCGTGCGCATTTTGGAGCCGTTAACTTGCGTCTACATAGTAAAGGTCTGTCGGTGAAGTAAGGGCAAGCTGCCTAGTAAAAGGTACTTGAAGTTAGCGCACTGTTTGGTTTGTTTGTCATGTTCCTCATAAACTTTCCATGCGGCTACGTAAACCTCAGCGTTGTAAAATAGACTAGCTAATCTACTTCTGTTCAATAGGTTCTGCGTAGAAAAGAATGCGTACACAAGAAAATTGCATCCACTCACTGACACATATCGCCACGAATAACATTAGAATGCGGACAAACTTATTCCCATTCAATATGAAAAAATGTATAGAAATACATCCTCCAAAAATTCCTTTGACTCAAAACAAGAAACGATCAGTGAATGAGCAAGAAAGACAAAATAATTAGAAGTAAAGTGATAGTAAAGAAATATGTCACTGTGAAATTATAAACAGTGAAATTTATTAATATTCCAGCTATGATTGGAAGCAACGACCGAAACCAGTGCGGCTGATGTAGAAATAAATATTAAAACATATGATACTAGTGTATTAGATGACACCTTAGTTGCAGTGAGCGAAGCGAATAGGGAAGTACCTTGCACAAAACGGACGAATTTTGACGGTGGCAAAACGGACGTGCATTTAGGTGCACGTCTAAGAATTACATGCGGTCAAAATGAATCTACAGTCTCCCACTACGTTGTTTCGCGTAAGTAAATCGCAGTTTGGCACGTAGTACCCAAAAGTTTACTTGAACTACTGTTAAATTTACCGCTCGTTCCCAATCACCAAGGATTTCTTGTTGCAATCAAAGTTCCCCGCCTAAGCTAGCGCCTCAAGCACGAGCTGTTTCCAAAGGCATCGGCCAGCTACCTAAGGTTTGCCCGAAGGCATTCTAGGCATACTGTTCGCCAATCTTTCATAGCACACCACAGAACCTATTCTATTCCTGAGTAACTATGATGTACAATATTCGAAAATTATATCACCTATGTGGCGTTCTAAGCACGTTTTACTCTATGCGAACATGACTTGATAACTCTCCGGCTGCATTTGCGGTGTGACAAGTTGACTTTCTCACGCTATTAGGTTTCCCTACGCAAGATACCTCCCTATCAGGGCACCATTGAGAGGAAAGTAAGGTTGCAAAGAGTGAGGATGCAGTAAGGTAGACATGGCGGCATGGATGGAGAAATGTGGCCTTGAGCCCATACTTTATTTAAATTCTGAGAGCGACGTCCACTCCCGTGTGTGAGTAAAACGTCATGTGTGTGGAAGCACACTTGATGAATTTTGCACATCCGCTATTGAGGGTAAACCCGAAGTAATTAACCTTGTATTAATTAGGGTAATTTCTCAACCTTAACAATGCGACTGTTCGCGAAAGCCTAGTGCACACCTGTTTAAATATTCCACCACGAGAAGCCAATGACCACCTTCTCCTAAAGCCGGCTTCGTGAAAAATGTGCTCGTGTTGTCTAAACGTTGCACATGATTTCCGGTCTCACTTGCGTTTCTAAAGGCACTGGCAAATATTTCGCTATTACTGATGGTGATTATATGAACTTCGAATGTAAGAATGTAAAAAAAATCCATTTTTCAATATTTCTTGAACGTGCGGATGTAAGAGGAACTAGGAAGACAGAGATTACGAAAGTTGCACGTTCTTAGCACTGGATATAAAACGTCCTTTTGATGTCTGAACCTACAAGTCCCCCCTTGTATTTAATTTTCGCTCTTAAACAAGCAAAGTTTCCACGTAAAAAAATGGCATTGCTTTGATGCTAAGAAAACCCTATTTCGTACTTTGTTTCTTCTTTAAGTTTGCTTTGTCATGCTAAAATGTTTTCCTTTCCATTGTTGGCCAAAAATGTATAAATAAGGAAAAGGAACTGGGATGATGAATGAATAGATAGCAGCGCAAGTTATTTTTCAGGAGAAAGTAGACGTGCGCAAAGTATCAAAATATATAGTAAAATGTAGGTTCTGTTAAAATCTACTGTGCTGCAAAACTGTATGTACTTGTACGGAAATAAACATGGCAATTGGGATATAAGCCTCGTATAAGTCATATATCACACGAAACTGAATCTAAAGGAACGTTTCACAATATGCATAACGGTAGGCTCGTCGGAAGAGGAGAAAAATCATGTTCGTGGCACATGATGAGAAAGCATTACTAAATAAAATAGTCAACATTCGTTTTCTACTCAATCCCATACTTGAAGTTATGAAGCGCCCGTAAGAGTAGCTCTGTTAAGAGTTTACACGCAATGTCAACATCTCTCGTTCTTGCCCGCACTCTCAAGAAGTCCAGCCCTAGTACCAGCACTATCGCTGGCAGGATTCCCGTACGCTAGTTCTTTGGGGTGTGTCTTCCTTTCTTCTTGGGCGCATCGTTTCTCTTACCCTAAACACACGACGACGCGTTTCGCGATGAGTACACTTCTGCAAGACCTACAGCCCTGTTTCCTCTTCAAAGTGTTTCCTGCGAAAGTTGAGAAAGTTTGAGAAGCGACGCGTGGTACTTCAAGGCTCCCTCCATTCATCTATGAAGGGGATTGTGCGGGAGGATGGCATGTTCCGAAAGGCGGGCCCGCCTTGCCCCCCCCTCCCCTCTTCGCTATTTCCCTGCTGCGGTTTTCTTACTCGGTCTCGAAGCACGGTGAGCGGATTATCAGTGCATCCAGCGGAGCATGAGGGTGAGGTCAAGGAGACAGACGTCGGAGAAGACGACGTTATTCGTGCTCTATAATGTTCAACAGAGTTTGCTGTGGAACCAAAAGTCCTTTTTGTTTTTTTCTTTAGCAATATTCTTGAAAAGTGACCAAGGGATCGAAAACTCCACGGGAAGCACGGTTAGAGGCCATTTGGCGCGCACGGAATTCCACTTTGTAGAACGGCACGAAGGTGTCCCCTACTGCAGCTAGAAGGAAAATGAAGAAAAAGGTTTGTTTTAGACTTAAGTGATGGGTACCGTCGTTGTTGCAGTTCTTTGTGGTCTTTCGATATTCTTTTCTTTCAAGTGGAAAGTTCACGAGACTGGTAATTGTACAAAGCGAATTAGTACTCATGCTGCAAAAGAATAATAAAGAATCGAAGTAAAAAACGCGGATAGGACTCACGGTTTCATCCAAATTTGAGCTTACAAATTAGAGACTGTGCACCTTCAACTGTTAGACCATGTAGTTTGCAAATTCTAGGCTTCCTGATGGCGCACGCCTCTTTTCTCGTTTCTCAACATAGATTTTATAGGGTGTAGTTACGTGCATACATTACTAACGAAGTAAAATGAAATTATAGGCTTGTGACTGTTATCCGGTTTTCACATTATTTGTATGAAAATAGGTGGATTTCATTCCTCGCCGGTAAGTTTTCCATTTGTGATCAATGAACATCATATTCTTTCCGTTAGGTGCGGCAGTGAGGGGCTTTAAGTGAGGTAGTCTTAAGAATGGTTCTCACGATTGCTTAACGCTCCAAGATATGCGCGTTGAATCTCTGCGGCCGCAAGTGAAGGATAAACGAAAGAAAAGAACTTCCCTAGGAATGTTCGACACCGGTGAACCCTTGGGATGCTAACGTATCAAGAAGTACTGTACTTTTCAGGGTTTAGAGATAAGGAGAGAGAAAGAAGAACCTAACTATAGGTTAACGAGGACTGCATGAAGGCTTTAAGGTTAACGAAGGATTTAATGTTAACGAAGGCTTTAAGATTAACGAGGACTGCACCAAGTGAACTGTCCCGCAATAGGGCATCGAAAATAGGAGGAATAGATTAAGTGAAGGAGACAGAGGGAGAGAGAGAGAGATAGCACTTTATTTACACCCGTCAGAGAGTATGGGTGATCGGGTGAGACGCAGCTCTCCCTATCACCGTCCACCTCCCCCCTAGACGTCGGCCGGAATCAGTTGGCTTCCGGCGGCGGCCTGGGCTTGACGGATGGCCTGTTTTTGGGCTTGCTCTTCCTGGCTATGGAGGGAGGATTCCCATGACTCTCTGTTTCCATGTAGGCCGTTTAGTGCTGGGCAAGCCCAAAGCATGTGATTTAGCGTTGCTGTGCCTTCACAGTTTTTACATTTTGGAGAGTGCACCTCAGGATGCCATTTGTGCAGAATATACGGGTTTGGGAAGGTACCTGTCTGCAGTTTTCGCCATATTACCTCTTCCTGCTTTGTGAGAGATCTATGGGGGGGAGGCAGAGTTCTCCTCCCCATTCTGTAGTGTTCTAGAATTTCTCTGTATGTGGTTAACTCTCGCTTTTTGGACAGGAAGTAATCTGCCTGCGCTGGGGCCCGGTGTGTGAGTCCTCGGGCGACCTCATTGGCGATCTCGTTCCCTGTGAGTCCACTATGAGCGGGTGCCCATATTATCCTAATTAGGTCGTTAGGTACGTTCTCCTTGCCTGCTTGCAGAATTTTGCCGGCCTCTTTGGAAACCTTACCTTTGTCATAGGCTTTGATTGCAGTTTTAGAATCGGTGATGACTATTCTAGTTGATGGGTGTGTGATTGCCAGGGCAATCGCCGCCATCTCTGCCTCATCTGGTGAAGAGTGTCGTACGCTACAGCTAGAGACTAGCTCGCCTTTGTCGCTCACTACTACTGCAGCATAATGCCCTTCTGGGTATTCTGCCGCATCGGTGTACACTACCCCTTGTGTTTGGAGGAGGGAGCCTTGGAGTCTTTGGACCCTGCTTCTCCTGCGTTCCTTGTTGTGTATGGGGTGCATGTTTCTTGGGATAGGGGTTATTCTTAACTTGTTAGCAATTTCTTTGGGGATGACGGTTATCCTATCACGTGATTCTGGGTTTTGATAGCCCAGGTTTCTGAGGATGGATCGGCCCGTTTTGCTGCCAGTTAGTCTGATATATTGTGCCGTGAGTTTCGCCTCGCACATTTCCTCTAGGGTGTTCGACACTCCTAGGTTCAGAATCATCTCGGTTGATGTGCATGCTGGTAAACCTAGTGCTGTTTTGACACCTTTCCTGATGAGAATGTCTACCTTGTCTCTCTCTGCTTTAGTTGTTTTTAAGTACGGGATAGCGTAGGTGATTCTGCTAATGATGAAAGAATGAACGAGCCTAAGTAGGTTTGCCTCTTTCATCCCCGCGTTTTTGTTTGCTATCCTCCTGAGAAGCCTGCATGTTTGGTTGGTCGTGGCGTCTAGTCGGTTAATTGTTTCGGTGTTTCTCCCATTTTGTTGTATCCACATACCCAGTATCCTGATCTTGTCCACCCTTGGTACCGGGGTGTTGTTGACCAGGAGCTGGATATGGACCTGCTGCTTGCCCATGATGAGCATCTCCGATTTTTCCGGCGAGCATTTTAGCCCTATGGGTCTCAGATAGCATTCCGTTTCCCATATTGCCCTTTGTAGGGTGCCTTCTATTTGGCCATCGCTCCCCCCTCTGTCGACCCAAAGGGTGAGGTCGTCAGCATAGAGTGTGTGGCAGAGGCCTTCTATCTTTCGGAGTCGTTCTGGCAGCCCGATCATTGCAATATTGAACAGGGTAGGGGAGAGCACTGATCCCTGCGGTGTTCCCTTGTTGCCTAGCTTAATGTTTTTTCTTATTGTGCCCCCGATTTCTATGTTCACCGTTCGGTCCGTGAGGAAGCTTTTGATATAGTTGTATAGCTTGCTTCCAACATTTAGGTGACTGAGGTGTGACAGGATCGCTCTGTGTTTGACGTTGTCAAATGCTTTGCTGACGTCCAGTCCGACTATGACTCTCGAGTCGCTAGTCTTCCGTTCCAATACTTGTTCTTTGAGTTGTAGCATGACGTCAGTTGTGGACAGTTGTTGTCTGAAACCAATCATGCTGTCTGGGTAGAGTTCCTTACTTTCCAAGTAATCGTTGAGCCTAGTCTGTATGACGTGTTCCATGAGCTTGGCTACACAGGAGGTTAACGAGATTGGCCTAAGGTTCTCAAGTTTGAGTTCCTTTCCTGATTTGGGGATGAGGATTAGATTTGCTGTCTTCCACTCCCCGGGTATCTCCCCCCGTTCCCAACACTTTTGAAAGAATGCTGTTAGTTGCTGGAGGGAGTGGTCATCGAGGTTTCGAAGCATCTTATTGGTGACCCCATCTGGGCCAGCCGCGGTTTTTCCGCTGAGCCTGTTTAAGGCAGCTTGGACCTCTCTTAAGGTGATTGGTTGGTCCAGCTCTTCGTTGTTTTCGCCACTGTAGTCGGGCAATGTTTCGGTGTTTGTTTCTCCTATGTACCTGTCTTTAATCTGGTTTATCATATCCTCCTCCGACCCCTGGAAATTGTGGGTTAGTCGTTGCATTTGTCTCCTGGTCTCAGCTTTGGTGTTGTCTGGGTCTAAGAGGTGTCTCAATAGTTTCCAGGTGGTGACGGAGCTTAATTGACCGTCTAGTCTATCGCAGATGTCGTTCCAGTGTTGTCTATTTAGGGTTTGGGCATGGCTCTCAATTTCCTTGTTGAGAGCTGCTATTCTTCTTCTCAGGTTACGGTTGCCCCTTTTTTGGGCTAGCTCGGTTTCTGCTTCGTTTTTCTTCTGCCACAGCTGTCTCATGTGGCTATCAACCCAGTTTTGTTCCTCATCTAATTCTACTTCCTCCTCAGCCTCCTTGCACGCCCGCTTGATGCCATTGGTCCATTCAACTATGTCGGTGATCGCCCCACAATCCGCTCCATTGGTTCGGAAGGACTGCCAGTTGATAGATTTTAGGATTTTTCTCTCCCGTTTGATGTTGACTCCGTTTTGGACAACGATCTCTATGATTCTGTGGTCACTGCCCAGGTTCTCTCTCGTGTTGTGCCAAGTAGCCTCAACGTCCGCTCCGACCATGGCCAGGTCGGGGGAGGTGTCGAATGACACGCTGTTCCCCTGCCTTGTCGGTGCGAGTGGATCGTTGAGGAGTGTTAAATTGCATTTTATCATAGCGTCCCATAATTCCCTTCCCTTTATCTGGGAGTGGTGGTATCCCCATGCTTGGTGGGGAGCATTAAAATCCCCTACTATTACGAGACGCTGCTTACCCTGTGCTAATGCTTGCGCTTTGGCAAAGAGCTCCCTGAAGCCACAGCCTTTCCTTAGTTTAGGAGAGCTGTAGACGTTTATGACTAGCAGGCTGCGTTCTTTCCGCCTCTGCGGTATAATCTCCGTTAACACATAGTCAATCTGCGTGCATCCTACCTCATGCTGTATGACGGTGATATTTCTCTTCACCAGGGTAGCAGTCTGAGTGTTTGGCGACTGGCCTGGGTATGTTTTGTATCCGCTGAGTTTAGCGTTTTTCCCACACTCTTGCAGCGCGATGATGTCGGGACCATCGCATCCCGCAAGGTAGGCTTGGAGAACGTTTCTTTTTTTTATAAAGCCCCTACAGTTCCATTGCCATATTGTGTTTGCCCTAGTGTTGAGTCTGGCCATGATTCAACCGCAGAAGGAGTTGGTTTTGCTGTTCTGCCAGTTGATCAAGTCGAGTTCCCATTGGGATGACTAGTTGGCTGAGCTGGGCTGAGAGTTGGTCTATCCTCTCCGCGTTACGCTGGGTAGCTATGGCCGCCTGCTGTACTACCTCTTTGAGTTGCTGCATGTCTACCTCAAGTTTTTCTGCCCTGCCCTCTGCGATTTCAAGGCCCGAAGCGGTCTTTTTAACTCGCTTTTTCTTTGGTGGTGCAGATACCTCTTGCTCTGATTCGGACGACTTATCGTCCATGGCATCCTGACGCGCTGCCGGTTTTCTAATGAGTTGAGCCTTGAGCTCAGTGTTCTCCCTTTGCAACTCGATAACGTGATTACGGAGCTCCTGCATCTGAGCTACTGTTTGCGCCTGGTAAAGTTTCCATTGCTCCTGTTGCTGTTTCATCATTTCGTGTTGTTGTTTCATTTGCTCTTTGAGCTCCCTCACTATGTCAGAGTCATGGGAATTCCCCGCTTCCCAGCCTACCTTTTTGATGGTTGTTGTCCCTTGCTTCTTTGGCGGGGTGGGGGTGGCCTGCTGTGGTAGCCTCGGAAAGGATGCTGACCGGCGGCGCTCCTTGCTCGTGGCCCGCGTCTTGCTAGCGTCCCGCCGGCTGCGATGCTCTGGTAGTTTCTTCTCCGCCTCCTCCTGTTGCTGCAGCTTCTCCCATTGTCGTTTCTTAACGATGTATGGCGTTCTGAAGATCCCCTTGCAGGTTCTGGCGCCAGTGGGGTGCGGTTGGCCGCACAGCTTGCAGGTGGGGTTGCAGTCGTGTCCCTCGCTTGGGTTGGGGATGCCGCAGCCTCTGCATTTCTCTTCCTTGCTCTCGCAAACGTCGGAACGGTGTCCCAGGTCTCCGCACTTATAGCATACGTCGTACTTTTTTTTGTACAAATAACAGTTCAGGATGGCACCTAGACATTTGATTTTCCTCGGTACCTCCTTGGTGGCGAATGTGAGCATGATGGTCTTGCTCTGTCCTAGTCGCCTGATCTCCAGCACCTTGGGGTTCTCCTCATGTTCTGCTATCCCCTGCGTGATCTTTTGCAGTGAGGTCGTTAGTCCTATGCCGTGGATGACGCCTCTCGAGAAGTCGTCGGGTACTGCCAGGTGAACGGTTACTTCGTGCACTTTTCCTTCAATCTCCAGGTTTGTGAGGCGTAGGAGCTTGTCTCTTGCCTCCGTGCTGGGGGTGAAGAAGACCAAAATTCCTTGCTTCTCGTTCTTGACGAGCTGGCACGCCTTGTTCCATTCAATCTTCGCAGTTACATGTATGGCTTCGGTCAGGGTTGGTCCATCGTACTGTTTGACTACCATGCCTCCCTTGGGGCGGAAAATGATTCTCCATCCATTTTCGGGAAGCTTGACTTGGTTCGAGGCGATCGATTTCTCCGCTTGCTGTCTGCCGTCGCGCTTCGCTGATGGTGGTGGGGTGTCTTCTGAGACGCGCTTGGCGTTCCGTGCCCATTTCTCCTCGAGGTTGCATTTGTTGAGTACTGTGATCCAATCCGGGGCGTCGAGCTCGCCCTGTTCGGCGCTGCGACCTTCCACGGTGATATTCATTCCTTCTGTTGGCTGCCGCACAGCTGACGCGGCGGCACCGGGGGCTTCGGTAAGCCTTAGCCCACGTTAGGCCTAGTGGCCGGCGTTCGTGTTAGCGCGTCGGCACCACGGCTGGCAGACGTGTGGCTCTAAGGTGGCGAAAAATCCACTTACGGACCAAACGCTGGTGTCCGCAGAGTCCTCGCAGCTTCCGATTGATGATTTTAACCAGCTCTGGTCGATCCGTCAACATTTGCCGCTAGAAATCACTGCAGGAAGACAGAGCCGACGTGATACACGCCCGCTCGTCACGGCCCCCTAGCGGCGATCCTCGAGACAGAGGGAAGTAGTAGTGTTGACTGGAGTCACCGACATTCGGACAATTCCCACAGGAGAGACACAGACGGTCGTTAAGTATGGGGGCTTTTAAAAATTCGAGCTGCGCTTTTGTAATCTCTGCGGACCGTGGCCCCAAGATCATCCAACAAAAAAGTCCTTCGTCTTTAAGCTTTACAGGGAAGCAGAAAGCACGTCTTTCACTTTAGAAGGACGGGCCATCGTGTGACACGTGTTGTATAGTTTCTTCAGCACCGCAGGCGTTGCATTTGTAGCTATTTTACATTGCTGTAAAAGACGAACATGTGGTGCTGAACGCCACGCCCACAGTAGACGACCAACGAGTGTTTCTTCGCTTCGGATAAAATCAGGTAAGGTGTAGTTCCACAGAATGGTTGAGATCTGTTATACGTGTAGAATGCGTGAATCTTTTTTAGATGCGACAAAGCATTTTCCTTAACAAAGTATGTTGTCGCCGGTTATTGGTGTGGTTAAATATGAAATATATCAAATTAAAGAAAGATCAGTCATTACGATCTGTATGGAAAACTATACATTGTGCTCCAGTTTTTGCTCTTGTGTAAAACAAGATATATGGAGAGATGACTGCTTTTTGTGTAAGTGTTGTAAATTATGAACTGCTTCTACGAGAAAGAATGTTCTTTTGGTACATATGACTTGGCGGAAATTAATTCACAAGGAAACTTCTCTTTTCCGAAATCACGCATATGACTTCTCTAGAAGAGAAAAAATACTAAATAGAAGTAGAAAAACCAAGCGAATACGATTTTTTTTCTTTCTTGGAACTTGTACCTTGCTTTGTGAATAAAGTTTCAAATAATTTAGAGATCATGCAACGTGTGTCAAAGAGCGTGTCACTATGGGAATAAAGACAACACGTCTCAGGTTGTCTTCCTTCCAACCGTGACACGCTAGTATTATTCCGTGCATGTTCCTAAGCAGTGTCGTTCAATGAACATGCCAATTTCAACAGTCATCAGCGTAATGTGATTGCTGCCGGAAGTATGTCCAAAATGTTATTGCTGGAAATTTTTCAATTATCTTTCTTTGGCAGTAAAATTTTCCTTTCATATGTCATGCCGAGATAGCGAAAACCGCTAACGTGCTTTTGTATATAGCCTCAAGTACAAGCTCTTCCTTTGTGAAATCATACGCCTTTGAACACAAAAGTAATTGAAAGGACAGCAGCGATGTCTACATGAAAATTTATGTACGTTTGCTGAATACTTAGAATTGTAGACTATTTAATTCCTTGCAATATTTATTGTCATCTGCGTATTCTGCGCCAGTACACTAAACGTGATATCTATATTGTGTTTTTCTGAAATGCTACTTTATGCAATATGTAATAGTACCACATGCATATCGTCGCATGTATCTGCCGGGCCATTAAGATTATTATGAACTAGCGCGAGAGTGATAAACACAGACAACCGCAATACCGCCTTAACTCCTTCTTCAAAAGGGATTTTTTGACATTCTTACTGTGTATTATACGTTTGTTTGAGAAAAATATCTTTCTAGGTCTGTGCAACTTCAACAAAATGCGTGGTCTCACATGGTGGGGAGAGAGCCTTGCTGTTTCGATCCTTTGAGTGGAAGCCCACGCGCGTAGTGTAGGTATGGAATAAATAAATAAATACGTAAAAGCCTAGGTCCTAGGTTAAATCCAAGGGCTAATGCAAATTCTTCGTTCGCCTGTGAGGTGTGTTGCCTTATATACTGTTGGATATTGAGGATGATCCCAATAGCTGTCCCCCAGATATTGCGACCTTGACGTTGGGTGCGGGAGTTGGCTGAGGTTGAGGAGGACCTTGAGATGAAAACTGGATGTTTATTTACATTATTTACAGTGAGAGGACCAAGAAATTAAGTCATAGAGTCATTACGGGCCGGCAGCAACTCGGACGCTGCGGCATGTGGCAAGAAGCTCGAAAGAGATGAATGAAGGAATGATCCCTTGCTGCCCCCGGTCTGTGTCTTTTAAGCACTTCGGTGTCTCGAAGTCACCTCACGTTCCGCCAATCGGCGGGCCTGCTCAGGTGACGCCATTTTCGGCCAATCGGCGAGCCCGCTCAGGTGTCGTCATCTTCGGCGAATGGTAGGCGCCCGTGCGATTGTGTCACACCCGGCGCAGAGGGTCGCTCTTTGGGCTCCAATTGTCCGAGGGCTTACTTCTCTCTGCGGTATTGCCCTGCTGGCTTGCAAGCGCCGTCACAATAGGCGGAAGGGGGCGATGTTTCAGTGCTTCAAAGCAGCTTTACTCGGGACCTGCGTCACCTGGAACCGTGCCAGGCCCCCGCTACACTTTCGGGAAGAGTCAAGCAGTGAATAGCTCCACCTGCGGCGCACGAGGTGGGGGACGCCAACTCCTTTGCACGTGCCGCGCCTCGGGAACGGGGTAGATGTGCTTCTGCGCTCCTTAATTAGCTGTGGCACGATTCGATGTGGTCTGGTGAACTCGAAGGAGGCTCAGGAAAAGGTCCCGTATCTAACAAAACCAATAGGTTTCGTATGCAGCTTCGTGGAAGCCTCGAGAGAATCCCAATTTTACTACTGAAAATTTTCAAATAAGGTATTTTCAATACAATTAATTTATTTGACAAAAGAGGCATGATGCGAGGCGAACACACCAAAAAATCACAAGTATAGCCTCTTGGCGGGAACGTGCGTTCCCTGACTGGGCATTCGTCATCACTCACGTATGAAAGTACATGCTTTCGCTAAAAGCAAGAATAACAGCAAGGACGAGGAGGAATCGCCAGACCACTCGTCACGTGCATTTGGTCCAAGAAGAACTCAGATATGAAACAATTACGGCTCCATGCACAGCTGGTAGATGCTTACGATGCGTTTCTTTTCGCATCAATACTCCTCCGCGATGGTCCTATCGATTTCTTGTTATGAGGGCGCAAAATGTGGGGGTTATAACGCTTAGAGATTCTTTCGTAGTCCCAGTTGCGCTTGAGATGCCGTCAGAAGTCGTTTATATTTCGTGCTCGACGTATCGCAAGGAGCCCCATACAGCCGAAAATGCAACAGACGTGTCATCGCTAGCGTTGAGTGCCAACATGTATCTATTTATGGAAGCAGAAGTTGCTCAGGCATTCGCCGATTGCAGGCTGCTTGCAATGCTAAATCGGCATGCAGCTGTAATAAGCACAAACACAGATACGCCCACACACACGCAAGCTCGCGCACGAAAGCCAAAGATTTTGGCCAATCCTACCTTATTCTAGCACCTTATGCAAAAATGCTTTGCTTTGTTTAACGATGAACAAACTGTGTCTCATGAAACTTGATCATATATAGTGTCTTTATATGTGAGCGTTTGTGTGAGTACGAGCATGTGTGTGTGTGTTTCACAGGCCACAACGCGCAATGCTCTAGCAGATGAGCATGATAGTGCGGTCATGGCAGTGAAGTTGTTCTTTGAAATATGGCGGTGTGAGCTGCGGAAGACTGCTACTTTCACAGCGAAGTATTTAGCGCCCGTGGAATAGCGGAAGTGCGGTTATTAATAGCATGCTTTATTTGCCAAACCCTCCGTGGTTTGTCATCTGCCGGTTCGTCGCTTATTCGGTCGGTGCCTAATCGATGCATTTGTGGATATATATACGATCAATATGTGCACGCGTATTACGAGATTCATCAAACTGGCATGTTTCACGAGCGAACAAAATAGTGCCGGTGAGTGTATGTCCTCTACTTTGGAGTCTACCGTATTTCACAGTACAAAACCTAGACGCGTATAATTTTGCATCGATTTCTTTATTAAAGGACACATGATGACTTCAGAAATCTATACGACCACTTCATATAAGTTGCCGTGCACAAGAATTCATAAGCACATACTGATAAACAGTTAGTGTCCCACCCCTTTTTATTCGTGTCTTTAGGGATGGTGTTTGCTTCCTATTGGAGGTTTGAATCTGATTGTGTTACGACCTTTGAAACCTACAAACAATCATGAGTGACTAATAAAGGCGTTACTCCTCGCGGAGTGATGATTCTGAGCCTCATTTGCTTCCTCGGTGTGTCTGCATCTGAGTTTTCCCTTATACGACTACGTATAGAATCGTGCGCGCCCAACAAACAGTTTTAATTCTTTGGCATGTACTTACTTTTAATAAACACCAACCTTTCTTGCGGTCTTCAATTAAGATTGATTTGATGAAAACAAGAACACCGCTGCCCCAAACTGTAATATTACATCGTGATTACGCTACCGAATGCCAAAGCCTGTGTCACGCTGAGGGCAATGTCGGAAAAGTTCTTGCTCCCAGGGCACAACGACAGACTTCGACTGAGTGGTTAAGGAAAACCTAGCTGAAAAAATAGTTTCTGTGAGAAAATAGCGGAAGTGAAACACGGGTTGTGCTATGGAGGGTGGCCCCTTTATTACCGGCAACCCTGGGAGTTTTAATCTGGTCCCTATGTGGCCCGGTGCGATGGTTGTCGATGGAGGTAGCCGTGGCAGAGAAACGAAGGACCAGAAGAGGTGCTACTGATACCTAGTGAGATTGTAATAACTTTTCTGCATAAGGTGTAGGTAAAAAAAATAAGCATTCTATAAGCTCACTCATTTTAACCCCGTTATAATCACGCATAGTGTGTTGTTGAAAAAAAAAACCGAGAACAGAGTTTTTAACAGATGGCGTAATGTTGTGATACAACCAAGCACAATTTCTCGATCTTGTCAGGGCGAGGATGAGTGAATTATTCCGGTGCATTATTTCGATTTTTCTTTCTCTCGGAGAAGCTACCGCAAGTCTCTTGCTTGACGAAATTGCAATGCCTGCACGTAATTTGGTATCGTAAAAATGTGGCATTTTTGGCCTGTAATAATGACACACTCTTTACACGTGATACGTGTGCTGTGGCTCTCAGGCATACATGAGCAGGAAACTTAAATTTGCGCTTCGAGGCGAGAATAAAGCCAAGATATGCTTAAACGCGAAACACTAAAAAAAATTCTGATAATACATGCCATAGGACGGCGTGCTATAGAACGTGAGAAAATAACATATGTAAAGGGTATACCTGAGCACAAACGACGAAAATAGAGTTACCAGTGTATGCAACACGACAGTCATAAACACACCCTAGGGAGAGACGTTAACGGCATGCCGCTTGAATAAGTAGGAAAGTCTCATGTCTTTTCGAAACTTTTGCGGGTGAAGAAAGGATGGTATGCTGAAGAAAATACGATCAATCCAGAAGAAAAGTGAAAACAAAACATATTGGCTAGTTGATAGCGACTCGTTGCAAGGATCTCCATGGGTGACGAGCACCGGAGTAAAACTAGAGGACACGTGCTGATTAACCCAAGCTCGTATCCTAAGGTTATAACGTTACGCTTATAAATGGTTCTGCGCGCTGAGAAGAGCAAGGGAACCATAGTGATAGCGAGTAATATTATTTTAATGGAAGAAAAACTATTTGTTCGCGTTTGCAACCTCATGTTGGGACGCGTTCGTCTGCTGAGCGCATCTGGATAACGAGGGTTGCAATGTGGGCTTGTTGGTAATGCATCTTGAAGGGGTATGCGCTAGCGCGAATAAAAGACGGGACAAAAGAAGGCACACAGGGACACACACAGCGCTAGGCGTGTCCATGTGTGTCTTCTTTTGTCCCTTGTTTTAATCGCGCTACCGTACACCCCATCTGGATAATCAGAGACATTTGTTATTTGCAATTTTGGTCTGTTTGAATATACAACATTCCAAGCACGCATCTTTTATCCAAGCACGCCATTCCAAGCACGCCATTCCAAGCACGCCATTCCAAGCACGCCATTCCAAGCACGCCATTCTTTTATCATTTTCATTTTTTTGATGACATTTCGACGTCCAACAATGCCTAACGATAGCGTTTATTGACCTCAGAAGTGTAACGTCTCTCAGTGGCAGTTTTATCGCTCATCACGACACGATCACTCTGCGTTGGCCGCTTCATCAATATCGACTATGTGCATATGGTGTGCCAATGGTGGAATCACACTTTCTTAAGCTATCTCACGGTTACATTTCGAACTAGTTTCTTTGTTCCTTATCTTGCTTTCTTTTTATTTCAACCCGACGAGGTGGCGTCGTGGCTAAGGCGTTGTGCTGCTGAGCGAAAGGGTGCCGAATCCTCGCCCCTGCGACTGAATTTGGACGGGGACGAAATACAAAACGCCAGCCTGCCGGGTATTGGGTGTGTGTTAAAGAGTCCCTGGTGGACAAAATTATTCAGGATTACCTCACTACCTCGTCCCTCCTAATCAGATTGTCTAAAAACCCCTAAATTTGTTTAAATGAGTTTTATGTCGCACAATAATTACTTTTTCTAATCAGCATGCACTACGGTGAAATCAACGATGGAAGGGCATAGAAATGTGTGCCCGAAGAGTCTGCGTGTATACTGCAAATAAAGCGAACCAGAGAACGGCGAGGGTGGTGATGTGGGCTTGTTGGACGTTCCATCATGGAATGGTATCTAGATAGCGGAGCAAAACACTGCCAGAAGAAGTCTTAGCGTTCTTAGCCTTCGTTTATTCTTGTGTCCGTCTTTCGCTGTGCTATCCACATATCATTCCGTGCTAAAGCGAGACACCTTAGCCAAATATAGAAAATTCAATGTGGCTTTCACGGCTCTGGTTCGCCTAATCAACGGACGGCCTTTTCACTGAAACGATTGCAACAACTCTGCGTTTCATGGGATGCCCGGGATGAATAGGCGAGGCTTCCCAAAGATGTGGTACACAAGACCTAGGAGTCGCCTGCCTATCATATCGATTGCCATCCCACATATACTACATTGAAGAGGTGAGTCCAACAGGGCGAGTCAATGAAAAGGACGGGCTGCATGAAACCCGAGCTCCGGCGTAGGGCTGAATAGCCGACGGACGGGGAAACACCGCGAAGGGTGGAACTCTTCGGAAGCAATCTCATGTCGTGAAAAGGCAGCAGTCATGCGAGGCTAAACTAGGAATCGCACGGAATACAAGACACGTGGAGACAATTTTCGGCATAGCGCCACACGGCTTAGAGGCACGATGTAGCATTTAGAACTGGCCGGTGCCTTCTCAAGTAGGTAGTGATCACGAGGAAAAGACAGATAGTCGTTCCAAAATATCATCCTGTGCCGGGCACTCAGAAAAAAAAAAAAGACACAATAAATGACTTCAAAAGAATAACAAAGAGTGTTATCGAGCTTAAGTAGTCGGTAGGTGTCCGTAGTGAAAGCAAACGGGATGGCTCAGTTCCGTGCTTAGAAAGCTCACGGTTTCGTCATCTCACCATGGAGCCATGACGGCATGTACTACATCTATACCTTTGAGCATAACGGCAGAAACACGTGATTTTCAGTACTAAGAGTGCAGCCTAGCGATGCCGCATAAATGCTGTGCGCATGCATGACGAGAGTGGGCTTTCTCAACGCGCATTGTATGTCATTGGCGTACTCGCATGCCGTCTGGTAGGCACCTTTCTTTGCTTCAGTACAAGTCGCAGATAACTCATAGGCCACACTGCGTAGCGGCGGTGCGTTTTTCAACCTGGCGGAGTCAGCTATTAATCGCGGGCTATTCTTTCGCTGTCATTTCTGTCCGCAAACTTAATCATACCCGAGTTTTATAAAGCAAGCGAGAAACAGAGTGAACGAAGGAAGCTACGCACCACTTATTTCTATTTAGTTCATATTTGTAAATACATCGGCGCGAATGATAACTGCTGCTGGCTGGGAGTAACCACTGCTTGCATCGGCATAGTTCGTGAAACGTTCTGCGCCTGGAATAGTTTCTGTGATCTTACACAAGAGTAAGTTTATTCTAGACAAAAGCCATGCATCTTATGCCTGCTCTCATATTTCGCAGTTTTCCGCAAAGAAATATCATCTCTAGACTGCAATGGCAGAACAGATTAACGTCCCACTACGGCTCAGTTTACGCACCCCGCTGAACATTTTCTAGAGGTAAATACTTTCTTTCTCGGCCGGAAAGCTGGGCGTAGTAGACGACGAGTGCGATCACGTGACTTCACGCCCGGGCGTAATAATCTTACGCTACGCCGACTGAGCATGCGCAAAACCGTCCACACTCTACGCTTATAGCACGGAGCAACACAGCGAACGATAAGAGTGACCACTCGGGCTGTCTCGCGTCTGAACTAGAGGTTCCCCGATTCCGGTAGGTGACGCTGTTTGTTTCCCGATGAGGTGGCTGCAGCCCTGAATAGAATGCGATGGTTGCGTCTGCGGCCTTGGCAAGCATCGTGACAGGCTGCGACAAGTGGCACGACCCATTTCACACCGGTGACCGTCACCGGACTCGCCCTTTAGTAAATTTCGCCCGAACATCGTTGTTGGGCTCTTCTGCCATTGTCTGTTACTGCTGCTTCGTCGCCGTTTCTTGGTAAGACCTCAGGCTGATATCTTGCACCTTGTTAAAGACGTAATCTCTTCGTATTTCGTTGTGTCACTGTTAGCCATAAGAACGAGTGACGGTGTGCGGGGAGGGGGGAGGGGTTCAACGCGGCCTTTGAGGCCATAAGCAGCTGCAACACATTTTTAATGTTACATTTCAGTTTGCATTCTTTTTGGCTTTTGTTATAATGTGCTGCGGCAAGTGGCCGATGCCAGCGATAACAGCGGTGCGGCAGCGCCCGATCAGCGAGCCACGTTCGAAGCAATGGGGAAGTTTGACGAGAAATAAAAATGGAATCAATCCTTGGAAAATGCGGTCTATGAACGCACGCTGTTCGGTGGAGGTGGTATTATGTGCATTCATTCCGAAAAGATTATCCGCAGCGGCTTCTCAACAAGTGCGGCGAGTCCGTTTCGGACTAAAAACAGCTATTTGGAAAGCCTTGTATATGTGTGCGACATATGTAGTACGGCGATATGGTGCCCCCTTTTAACTTCTTGGCCTAAATGTGCGCGCGCCTGTGTTTTATCGCTTTGTTAGACCCGAAGCAGTACTCAACAGTATTCAACTGAAACAGCTTAGAAGGCTGAAGTGTTGCTTCATTTCTGCGTCTGACGTATTGCAGGAAACTTAGCTACAATTTCTGCTGCATACATTGCACAGTCAAAGAACATGCTGCAAATTTCCGGGTATGAGTCGCCGCATGCGAGGCTGCGAACACAGCAGATCAATACTTCCAGCACAGTCGAAGTGCTTAACAGTCATGCCAATATCTGCAGCTGTTTAATGGCAGACTCACTAGATTGTATATTAAAGACGATGGTCTTTGTGCGAGCTTCATTCTTTAAGGCTGCTCGATGCGTGAAGGATGAGCTCGCTGCTCTCTTTTGTCAACCGTACAAAAACAGACAGCCAGTTACCGTTTAGTAGCACCGAACTTTCCATCTCAATACCTGCGTCGAAATAGGTAAGAACTTCTTATTTCCTCTCGGCATGCAACCATTCAGATAATTTTGTTCTTTAATTCATTCGTAAAAGTATTCCAAGAAACAGGGCCATATTTATCGTTTTTTAAAAAAAATGTTATTCTGAGTAATTTCGTTGCTGGTCTATTTGTAAAGTGTTTTCTTGTTTATTATTATTTCGCTATTTCTAGCGTGGCTCGTTCTTATAATTACGCTTGTGTGCGACTTCATTGCCACCAAGCCATTCGTTTTCGTGCTTTCTCCACGACTGGTACTTTTCAGTTGAAGAAAAAATACAATTCTGGGGTTTTTTTTATGCCAAAGCCACGATACGAGTACTATGCATGCCGTGCATAGTGGAGACTCTGGATTAATTTTGACCACCTGGGGCTTTTGAACATGGACCCAATGCAAGGTACGCGGGTGCTCTTGCATTTCGCCCCCCCCCCATATATACATATAACTTTCACCTTTCATCCATAAGGCACATTCGAAAACAGGCCACTCGCATCATTACCAACAGTTCTTTTTACTCGAATACTGATCCGCTCCTTCAAGCTAACTACATTCTTCCTACATCTGGCTTGTTTAAATTTCATTTACTTATCACTCTATTCATGTTACTTAGCAAACAGCTCGCGTTTCAATTATTATACTCTAGGTTGCTCGCAAATACTAATAGCCCTAGGTTTGCCCATAGTCACATTTTTCTATTACCTAAATGCAACATGAAATATGGCAAAATGACTTCCTGCTTCTCAGTGATTCAATTGTGAAATAACTTATGCCTTGCTCTAAAATCATCATCATTTTGGCATGCATTGAAATATGAACTTAAAATTTCATTTCGTATAGCTAGTTGTCCTGATTAATTTACGTGGTATATGAAGTGTCTAGTTCATGTATTAAACAGGTTATAACAATTAGGATTGGTAATGTACGGATTTAATTTTTATTTTACATGTACGACTCCTTGTATAAATTGAATGTATTTCTTTTCAATACTTCGTACCACATTTCATTCACTTAAATATTGCATAAATTTACACCGCTGTATTATTTAATCATATATTGTACCAATCTTCGTGTTAACCGAGGGCCCCGCTGAGGTCGTTTAACTTTGAGACCCTAGCCTGCATACTACTGGCAACCAAATATGTATCTTGAAAGAACAATAAACTGAAACTGAAAAAAAAAGAAAACATGGCCGACGAGGCGCCGGCGTCCAGTCGGGACTTGGAAGAAGAATATAGTTGCGCAAATTGGGGGGGGGGGGAGGAGGCGGGCTTCAACTATTATGGTCTACGTCATAAAACTATTAAAAAGTTCATAACAGTAATCATGACAGCTACTGTGATTGCGTTTCGTTTTACCTTTACAATTTTGTAATTTTTTGCCAGGTCCCTGTAGTCGAGATTGCAGAAGTTGCTCTTTCATTAGTTCGGGAAACTCATTCAGCAGGCGAATCCCATTGCATGTGAATCCAGGGAAAACACGGGGAACAGGGGAGACGGAAATTTAAGATGATGAGCCAAGCGCTGGCTCCGCCTTTCACCTTGTTCTCGTTTTGCTCATTACCTGTGAATGTCATTCACCGTGCCCGTGTAGAAGCAAGAAAAATGGCATTAAGACATAATTTCATTCGCCGTGAATGGCAATAGACATGCTGCCGTGTGACAGGTGTATTACACTCATCTGGTAGTACTGAGTGTCAGTGGCCTCCATGTTCACCCTAAAAAAAAAAGACCCAGACAGTACACGCCTCCTCAAGAATGGCCCTCTGACCACGTTCCCATCACGGCCTTGGCGCCTGGCTTGCGCGCCGTTCACAACTCAGGTGCGGCGTCAACATGCGCACACCTCGCCGAGCGTAGCCTCTTTGCCAGAGTGGTACGACACTCGCGACAACTCAGGCGCAGCCACCGACGAATCGTTGTTCCTTGGGCAGCGTCTCTATAGCGCTATCAGTCGGTGCCCTCACTCATCGGCCGTGCTCAGCTACCGCGCTCAGTTCCGAAGCTGCAAGCCGCGCACGTCTCGCCTGGTAGGAACATTGTGTGTGTAGGAACGTCGTTGGCCCCGGCAGGAGACTCGTCCACATCATGAAACGGGCACCGCCACCGGCCTGGCCCGAAACGCTCATCCGTTGTACCAAGTTTGCTTCCGTTCCGCTTCCTTTGTCTTCGGTCCCATGATTTGGTTGTGCGCTCCGAGCTTTCTGCAGCACTCGGGTGTCACACACCATTTTGCGCCGAGCGATGATGACTCTGTTATTGTGGTTGCAACACAAACAGCTCTTGGTCTAGTCGGCGAATCCTTGTACGGTGATCCTGGGCGACGACATGAGTACACAGCTAGAAACGAAGGACAGAAAGTATATAGAAAAAAAAAAGATAATTCTGGAGTTTTAAGTGCCCGAAACACTATCTTGTTACAAGGCACGCTGCAGTGGGAGACTCCGGAGATTTGAACCACTTTCTTTAATGCGCATCTAAATCTAAGTGCACGGCTGTTTTCGCTTTTCGTCCCCATCGAAATGCGGTCGCCGTGGCCGGGATGCGATCCCGCGACCTCGTGCTTAACAGGGCAATAATTCAGCGATGAAGCAACCACGGCGGGTAGAAAAAAAGAGAGATGAATGTAATAAAACTATTTAGGTAAAATGTTATGAGCTTTTTGTTGAACACGTGATTTCTGTAAAACGACTTTTAATGGTTTGTACGTTTTGTTACCTTTTACGTTGCACGTGCGAAAAACCGTGATCTGTTTATAAGACCCACTGTATTTGGGGCTTCTGAATACTACGTACTTAGGCTTTTTTAGTTTGCGCATTGCTCTAAGTAGACGAGATTCGTCCTTTTTTTTTAATTTCACCTTCTTATTGCTTCTTTTTTAAGCAGGGGGTTGTCGGCTAGTCCTCTCAAAAAGCACGTGCTGGAAACTTTCTTGCCAAAGTCTAAGGCTGCTGCAACGCAAAAGCGATGTTTTAATCATTCGGTCTCATCAGCCACTTCACATCAGTGGGAGTTGATAGATGAAAGTTTTGCCCCATGAAAGTAGCACTGAAAAAAGAGTGATGCATGCCGGCCTGCTTGAAAACAAAACGTACGTTACAGAAACACACGAACACATAGGCAACACTGAGGGTTTCTCATTATCTATACGTCCTTCCTGACGTGGATGTTGAAGCCGCAGGGCTTGACAGTACACGCGAGGCGAAGTGAACAAGGTGTTAGTACTACTAATTTTGTTTAACGTAAGTGGCTCACGCGGGAAGTGAAGTTATGAGGAAATATTCATCGCTGACCTTTTACACATACATACACTAATCATTTCGTTCAACATAAGCAGCTGACGTGCGAAGTTGAGTTACCAGGATGTAGGCCTATGCATTGCTAATATTTTAGGCATAAATAGCGGTCAGTAAGCGAAATATATTTTTGCAGATATTATCCACCTAATTTTCTGGAATGCACGTGAATCTATTCATTCAGATGATTCACAAACTGGAACAGGGACAACTGAAGGAGGAGTCAATGCTGAAGTAGATTAGCTCCACGTAGTAGCTCCACGTAATATTGCAAACAATGGCCCGTCACCTAACGTAACCCCTGTGGAACAAAGTTTGAACAGTACACAGGCGAAATACCCGTGTCTGTGCGCATGGCATCCGCGTTTGCACGCTGATCTCCGAAGGAACCACGCGTTTGCTGTGCAGTTTAACAAACTCAACGTCCCCGTGAGTCTGCAATATGCTCGTTCAATTGCACTTGGAAGGACGAAAGCTTGTTTACTCATTCGCATTCCTAATATTTGCAAACTCGGCGGCTCGTATGGCGTGCGTCGAATTTCGAGAACGCTCTGCCACACACAGAGGCTTCAATCTGAAAGTTAAGCAATATTAGGCGTGCCAGAGATGACCATGTCTGCCTGTGTCCATCTCTCCGAATACTGAAGTGCTGAAGAAGCGAGCTAACGCAATATTAACCTTAGACTCGTCGTGACTTTGAAGTTTCCTATACAAACTATTATTATCAAGGTAAGAAAGCTGTTATAAAGTAGCATATACTTTAGATCGCACTTTCACGCGAAGCCGCCATCTGCAGGCATGCCTACCGCTTTTCGGTGTAATTATTTAGGAAAGAAAGCGTGACATTTAAGGAAACCGGTACTTTCGGACCTCTGAATGTATTATTTGCATTTTAATAAAGGACCATGGTCTATCGCATCTAAAGCTATTTATTCATCGCATTTTCTATCCCTCTACGCCAAAGCGTGGTGTGAATGCAACCACGCTTTTTAATAACAACAGTGCTTGTGGTTGAACAATGCTAGCGGTTAAACCACGCCTGCGCTTGACACCACGCTTGGGCATGGTATCACTTCGCGCACAAGCTTGGTGAGACAATGGTACTGATGCGTTTGTTGAATAATTCTTCGGAAAAAAATGATATCCTCCAAAGCGCATAAACCACCTGGGAAAGCGGATTCTGCGTAGCTAGCATTGCGTTTCAAAAAGTTGTAGTAGGTTTAACTTTGAAGATTTGTAGACTACAAAGCGTCTCTTCAGAGTAACAATGGGCTTCTTGCCAGTTGTTACTCGGCAAAAAAATTCATTCACGATTACGATACTTCCTATTGCGAAGTTTGAGTGCAGCTCTATACGGTTTTTCATTTTATATATTGACGCATCGCACTGATCAGCCCACTAACTGGAGGAGCCGCGTCGTGCGGCGCTACATATAGACCGGCCACATAGTTGCCGCTTCCGGGCAGCTGCAGCTCACGCAACCGTAGTCGTTACACGAAACGCTTGCGGTGACCTCTGTGCGCGAAGGCGAGCATTCTGGAGCTTTTTTTACTTCTATACCTCTACCGTCCAAGGAAATTTTTGTGTCGTTGTAAGCAAAAACCCCCATACGTGGGCTGATCCCGAAGATAGTCCAATGCCGGGCTGACCCGCGGCGGAGGTGAAACGGGTGTTAAGCACTCCCCATACGTGGGCCGATCCCGAAGACAGTGCAATGCCGGGCCGATCCGCGGCATAGGTGCAATTCGCCTTTAAAGGACCTACATACACAACTTCGCTGATTATCCTTCTTCACAAAGTGGAAGGGCATTGAGTTTTTTTTTCTTTTTCTCCACGAACAAAACCAGAAGTCGAAGCCAGAGGGTTCCTGGACTAAGGAGCCTTCCCACCTGAGGGTGATACCCGGCCTCTTTCGGGACACTGTTTCGTTTAATAAACGTTTCTCTCTCTCTCTCTCTTCTCCAGGGACAGCCGGCGCCACCGCTGCTGTGGATGCGCGGACGTGAGTGCCATCTGGTGGAGCTTCAATGTGGCTTCCTATGCTTTCCTCCTCGCGCTTTCTTCGCTATTGCCTTCTTTCATTCCCTGCAGCGCTCTGCGTTCGCTCGATACGTCGAGAGAGGACTAGGCACACCGATGCTCAACGCAGGAAAGGGTGCAGTTTGCCGGGCAAGAAAACTCCGGCAATCTGCTTGGGAGTCTGTGAGAATATGATGAGAGCTAAAAGAAGGAAGCGAACATGTGGAAAGGATTGCCCTAGCAATCACGCGTTTTTCCAGGAGGGAGACATAGGTTAATTTACGTTCGGAGGCTGCTGATACGGTCATGAGATCCGAGTCCACTGCTACCATGACTCCCCCGCGTTCATCCGCTGGGCTGGCGTCATTGAAGAACGCACGTGAAGCGCTGCAGCCCGTGGCATATTCGCGCCTCAAATAAGCCAAGCGATGATTCCGGCGGGCAGTGTGGTGGGGAATAGGAGGCACCGTAAGCTTTGCACACGCTGCAGGGCAAAGGGCCGTGGATGTAAACTGAGTGGGTAGTCAAGTGAGTCAAGAATATTCCGTCCCTGGATTGTGAAACGCAAGCGCGTCAGCTGGGCCGCCTTGAGGGCTTCTATAAGTTTGTCTAGAATGTTCCTTGCCCCAAGTCGCTCTAGGTTAAGAGTAGTCGTGTGCACAGGAAAACCAAGCACAAGCTTGTGCGCTTTCCATGGTAGGGTAGACATACGTGTGCGTTGAGTGTGAGTTACGTTGTGACAAGGTAGGTGGTATAGTAGGCGTGAGTGTGTCAAGGTACGCACGAGGTTCAAAGCATCAGCCTCTTTAAGGCCAAGCCCGCGGTTAGACACCCGCCTAAGCTTATGCATGTTTCTGGTTACATTTGGTGGCGAGTTCTCGAAGGGTATGTGTTGTTTGGCGTTGGCTTGTAAGGTGAAACCAAGCACCCTTATGAAAGACTTACGTGAAATGGGTTTCGCATTTAATGTGATAATAAGAGACAACCCTGTTTGGTGTCGCCGAGCAGCTCCCACTTGACAGGGAAACATGCGAGACATCCACGCTGGACGTATTGCTCGATGGTGGTAGCTGCTTCCTGCAGCTGGGTTTCACTATGTGCGAGGGAGCCTGTCGCAACCCAGACGGTGACATCATCTGCGCAAAGCGCATGACGAACATCCGAGTTCTGATTGATGAAGGGAAGGAGACCTCGCGTGGCACAGTTCAACAGTAGTGGAGATAGATAGGAGCCTTGCGGAGTGCTGTGGTATGATACATGTTCAGTAAGGGAGCGGAGATGGCTGATGACAAGGCTGGCAGATTGGTCACAAATAAAGTTTGGGATATGGTTATACACCTTCGTGCCGGAACCTGTTGCTGCTAACGGTTCAAGAATCAAATAGTAGGCAAGGTTATCGAATGCCGCCTTGAGGTCTATGGCTACCACGGCGCGGTATTGTGCAGAAGTGGGTAAGTCTATGACATCGTGTTTTTGGCAGAGGATTATATACTGTGTGGACATGCCACAACGCAGTGGGTTCGGGTGCAAGAATGCTAAAATATAGCGGACGCAGCCTACCGCTCAATCCAATCGGCTCTGCAGTGGAGCCGAGCCAATGTTTTGCTTTCAGCTTTCAAAGTTTGTTTAAAACAGACGCTGCAGAAATTTTGTGTGCTTACGAATGGTGCCCCGCGTTCCTTGTCGAACACCCCAAGTTTCCAGCCCCAGCGCATGGATGACCTTGACTGATCTATTTGACTCTATACCCTTCAACATCGCAATTCCAAGTCGAGGCAAGAGTACTTTGCCGACTGTGGCGCCGCATAGCCTTGCGAATCCCAATTACCGGCCCTTCACCTTACGAAGTCTGCAGCAGCATAAATATTCCAAAGCTGTTGTTTGTCGTTGTCCTCGCTACCGCGTACAAACGCGGTCGCCCTTGAACGCTTTGGCCTTTCTCCACTATCGGCGGCTTTAAACCAGACTATCCTGACGTTCTAGTCCATGCGGCCGTCAGATCAGAAGTCGGTGAAGCTTTCATTGAAGTTTCTGTGTTCGTTTTCATTCGACCTGTGGGCAGGTGCGGTTGCGTAAAATATGTGACATCAACCACACACCTCATCTCAAGCGAAATAGCAGCTGATTCCAGAAAAACCATTGTAGCCATTTACTTAGGGTGCCCTGAGGCTTGCTAGTATTTACTCTAATATACAGATTTCAACGATGTCTATTTAAAGCAAAATATGAAAGGTCGTAATTGTAATGTCGGCATTACATTACAATTTTGAGGTGCAGCTTTTAGGCGCCCGTTCCTACGGCGAGCTTCGGCGGAGTAACCACGTGATCGAGCACAGCGAAAGATGAAAGAGCGAACGTGGAGCGGGATATGAAAGACGTGAGCCGCGAACAGCGGTGACCAATGAGAGCGTTCTTTTCAGTGACGTGCTCGCGGCAAAGTGGTGTCATGCGAACCCCCCAACCGCCCGATGCCTACCCGTAGCCGGTATCAGCGGCAGAACTCGTACAGGTCTCGTTGGCGCTTGTTGCAATTGTCTTGGTTCGTTATTGTTTTGTAATCTGATTGTATGCGCGACGCGAATTACGCAATACTTTCTGGAAGCCACGCGGCACCAGCGATTACACTGGAACCTACGAGGTATCATGTACAAAAGCCGACGTGCTTGAGCCACAGACCAGATTTTCGACGATCGCCGACTCTGCTACGTGCGTCTCTCAAATTATTTGCCTCACTACCTATATCACGAAATGAAAGCTCGTATAGAGTTGCCTTTTGAATTTTGCATTAGGCAATATCGTAATCTTTGGTGAATTCATTCGAAAGCATATTTAATGATTCTGTTGTTCAAAGTACCACGAAGGCAACATTGCAGATACTTAGCCAACTTCCTGCCTGATGACCTCGGTAACTACAATGCTCAAGGGTTTTCTTGCATGTGCATTTCTTGGAAACGGTTCGAACAAAATCATTCACCATGCTTTGCTGCGTTATCCGATGACCTTGAGAAATACCGCAGTACCGAGGGTATTAACGAATATATCAGAAAACGACCTGATAAAATCGCTTTATTATCAGTACTGCATACTGCAGACGTTAAATGCTAATAATCTATAAGACTACAGTTCCCTGAACAAATTTTTCAGCAAACTAAACCTTACGAGCGTGTTCTTCCTCATGCGACTCGTGAATGCGCTGTTAGCGTTACACCATGACTCTTTATGATGAATTGCCCGATATGAAGGCACTTTCTCGGTAAAGAAATCTCTTAATATTGAGAGTGATACAAACAGGTAAAATCCAAGATGGAAAGGGTCGGTACCAAAGAAAACGTTAAGAGTTCAGGGAAAACAGGAAATATAATAGCCTAATAGAAAAAGCTGCATAATATCAAGTGCAAAGCTTCTCAATTTGCTGCTGATGACTGACCATGCATGCGGCAGCATCGCCAGCCGCTTTCCAGCGTGCTCACTTGGCCCCATCTGGTGCAGCTCTTCCTTTCACTGTAGAAGTCAGCCCCTGCTTTCTCTAAGCTTAATGACTGCCGCCGAAACTCATTTATCTTCGTAATGAGCGGCTTACTCACGCGGTGAGACCATCCGCCAAGCGATGCCATCTGTTTCATGCCAAACGCAGTGATGTGGACTAATTTTTTCCTAAAGGTTATTAAAAAAATGTACAAGGAACCGTGACGTAAAAGTCCAAGCACAAATATTATTGGATCCTTCACAGAAGAGCAAGCCGAAAACTACTTGTTTTTCGCGTTTTTTACCATTACTTGGCTGTCTTTGGGCAGATTAATGCAATGTCAGATTAATGAGTACATCTTTGAAGAGCATAAAACATGCGAGAATATTTATAATTGCGCAATAATTGCTCATAAAAATGCATTGTACAAAAAGCAAAGCTTTAGTTCGAAGAGATGGCATACGTGCAATTTTCACCCCATCTTGTGACCGTCATACATCTACGGTATATACTCTGACATGTTTCAATATTTATCATTCTTGTGAGTTTTATGCACGTGCCATGATCGCGTAGAGGCTTCGGCGTCACGCTGGTGAGCTCGAGGGCCAGGGTTCGAATCCCGGCCGCGGCTGGCACATTTCAGTGGGGGTGAAATGCAAAAATGGCCGTGTATCGTGCATCGGGGGGAAGGGGGGGGGGGCACGCTAAGAAATCTCAATATGGTCAAAATACAATCCAGAGCCCCTCACTACGGTGTGTCGCCGAATCACATTCTAGTTATGACACGTATACGCTCGTAGCACCCGAATTTATGCTCGGCTCTATCGAAAATAATGTCCCATGTCGTGCGTCAGGTAAAATCATCACCATCCCGCAAAACTGCCAGGTGATGATACTTTGCCTCATTGTTCCTACCGACTGGTTAAAAAAGCAGACACAAAAAGACACGAAAGTTGGCTTCATTAAAGAAATTGTGCCCGTGGTGAACATGCATTTCTTTCAATGAGAAATATTTCAGAAAATGGTTTTATGGTTGAACCTTTCTGTAAAAAAATTGTGAACACCTTGGACAACTATAACGGTAATAATAGAGTAGTTCTTGTAAGCGTGTCGCACTCCACGCTGGTATTTCAGTAATTATTTTGGGGTAAATGTTGTCACAATGTCAAAAAAGGGGGTAGATGAGCAGGAGGTACAGCGCCAGGTCGCCGTTTAAATTATGAACGCAACCGCGACTACTTCTTCCTCACTGCGCCTTGCCAAATACGCTCACGCACACTCGCGTTGTCCTCCTCTTCAGCGGAGTACAGGCGCGGCAACACCTTCAGTTTTATTATGTTTTTCGGATAAAATATGACTCCAATGCGTCTGAATGCTGCACGTTCTGTAACATTACTAAATACGTTCGATTAGCCAAAGGTTGCTACCGTAACAGTATAAAAACTAATTTAAAAAATGCATACGATGAGATTTGGGATGAAGCAGGTGCGCAGTCCAACAGGTCCACTTTTGGAAAGCCTGGGTATTGGAATGGTTGTGCTCAAGTGGCTATAAACACAGCGCTGTCGTTTGTTATGGTTTCACTCAAATCAATGCTGCCTGACGCTTCCACATGGATCACGCGGCAGAGGTGTTGTATTTGTCATTACATCGCCGGTATGGAGCGTGAGTAGCATCTTGAACTGAAGAAGTGCGCTCCGGACCCACCGTTGACCTACAAAAAGGCCACGTGGTTACCATATCACCCTGTTACAAGAAGCAGCCAAGGGTGTGTCACAGAATATTGTTTTTCTTTCACGAACGCTGAGAACTACAATATTTCCATAGATATAATAGTCCAGGTCCCGTAATATTCGTGCAAACAAATTAGGTCATTCGAGTGGGAATACGGGAGGCTGTCAGTTTTATGAGAACGCAGACACCCCATAAATGGACGATATTGTGTGATGCCAAATCAGCGCTACAGGCGCTAAAATGTTTTTTAAAGAAAGGGCCATACTACCTGCTCGTGCTGGAAATCGTCGAACTTTGTCACAGTGCCGAGTTAATCGGCCACGTGATCACCTTTCAATAGGTGCCTAGTCATTGTGGTGTTCTTGGCGATGAACTCGCTGACAGTGAGGCAAGATTGGCGTCCTCTTCCTCTGATGAAGTACGGATTGCCTACTCGCGACCTGACACCAACTCCATGACCAAGGCACTCATGCAGGACCTTACAAAAGCTTACAGAGCCCACTATGACAACGTTCACAGACGTCTGCATATGATTGACCCTGACGGTAAATTCTGTTTGCCCCCGAAGCTTACACGGAGCAAAACATCATTGCTACACAGGATTCGGCTCGGTGTTGCTTTCACCCGTCGCTACGCTCACCTCATCGGCCAGTCGAACAGCCCTGATTGTGATCACTGTCAGACGCCTGAAATACTACAACACCTACTGGGTGACTGCCCAGCATATATGCTGGAGCGGAGGACGTTAGAAAGTTTCTTAGCCAGCATTGGCAGGCAACCACTGTCGGAGGAAGCTATCCTCGACCCATGGCCTGACAGTGCAATTTCAATACGTGCAACAGAAGTATTGTTGAAGCTTCTGCAGGACACCAGGCTAGATGAGCGGCTCCAGCAAGACAACTGTCTTATCTACATAAGCACTCACCACTTCTCTTATCATCATCATCCATCCCAGCACTTTCACTCCCCTTCACTCTTCCCCAGTGCAGAGTAGCAGACTAGAGCGCACTAGCTCAGGTCGACCTCTCTGTCTTTCTTATCAATAAATCCAATTGAGGTAATTGAAGGTCATCCGTGCTTTTTTGTAATTGCCCGGTATTTGTAACCATGCAACTGGAACGCGAAGGCGAAATTTCAGATTGTCTGAACCATTTTTATCAAGATGTAGCAGTAACAAAACGTTTTATACTGCCTAATGATATATTGTCTACTCTTGACATGCTAGAACACTGGACAAATATAAAAGCATTCGGTGGAGCATTTACGCGTCATTAGCGATGTTATACTTTTCCAGAACGCCTACATTATTTAAAATGTAGTTATTTTTGTCGAAGATTTTAGCGACTATGAAGCTGAATTTAGCGGGAGTTTAGTTGATCTTTCCGTCTAAGTTCAGTGACATGCGGCAAAAAAATGTGGCAACACTACTTATGGACACTCTGCAGGAGGTGGCGTCTATGCTAAATGGGCGACGGTCTTCCGGGCGCGTTCTGGGCACTTTTTTGTTTCAAGATGATCCACGAGAACCGTCTTGACTCGATGGCGGCACGGCAGTTCACCTTTGGAAATATGTACGGCAGCACATGCGCAATGCTACCAGAGCTCTAACGACGCTGGTTCGCCACGAACACGCTCACCGTCGCGTCGTATACATCCTATGATGCCTGATAGCCTCCGGGGTGCTGTTTAAGTTGCGCAGTAGCAGACACGCGGCACGCTCGCGGTCGCTGTGTGGGATTCACCCTTCAAGCAAAACTGTAATTTTGAAATTTCTGTCCTCATTTGGGGAATGTGCGACGAAACTGCCATTGCTTTTTAGAATACACATGTCACTTTCGTAATATGGCCAATTTTACTGAAGGATGGAATCAACGAATTTCTGTTTCATCATTCTTGATTACGTTAGTTGTTGTTCCATTGTTTGGAAATTCCTTGTTGTACCAACTGCTGATATAACCCCTGTACGGCTTCAGTATGCAAAATTCACATGCTCTGTCTATTCCACGCCCTGAGCATAAGAGCAACAATGCAGTGCTTCAACTAATTAACTTGCATCCGAACTGTGGGCGGAGCAAATAATTTCGTCTCAAAATGGAATCCTTCCTATAGATTTCATTGCTGAAAATAAAGGAAGTGAGTGACCTTGCTTAGCACGGTTCAGTGAGCCACTGAACTCTACTCAATATATCTCTGCTCATGACGCAGGCATTAAAAGCATTACACTAAGTAATTCATGTTTAGTCGTACTCGAGTTCATTCGACAAGTTGTTCATTCTTTCTTAAATTTAATAACTACACACGGCCTCCTTTCGTGTAAGTTTGGCTGTCTCTACTCGTTTGCGTTTCCTTCTGGCTAAAGAGAACACACCGCCTTGGTGATTTCTTGGCTGATTCTATCCCCTGAAGCTCTTATCGATTTACGCCTCGGGCCAAGCCACGAATGAGAAAGCCACCATTTCCTTCCGCCTCCTTCTCCATGGAGTCGGCTAAGCGTCTCCTTGCTTCTTGCTGACCATTGGGCCGAGCGCGCTTGGAGCGTCTCCTTCCAGCTTAAGTCATCTCAGTGTATGACGAACTTATAACTTTCCCTCATTTGATATGTGCGTCTTTCTTGACTTCCATACTCACCTTATATTCCTCGACCTGGTTTATTTGCAACGTGGACCACCCACGAGTTACATTTGGCGCTTTTAGGTGCACTTAGATGTAAGTTACTGGGTCCTTTAAGTGATAAAATACGAAGTACAAGGAATGGAAATATATTATAAAAGAAGACAAAAAGATTGGATAATGTAATATTATAAACAGAATATGCTCTTAAGCACAGTGACAACTCATATATTTGGATCCTGTAGGCATAATACTGAGCGATTCAGATGTATTTCTGTGTACTTGGGCAAGTTAGACCGATAAGAACACCTCCACTGATAATATAAAGTGCGTTCTGTTCAATTCACTAATAAGCACACTCCCACGATGAACAGACTATATAGGCTTCTAACCATGACGGCCTAATCGAGAAACCTGATTTAATTTGTGCCTGGCGCGTCCAATCGGTTCCGCCAAATGTTTTTAAAACGCAAAATAAAATTTTAATGTTACCGTGCGCACTGTCTCATATTCGGATTATCAGCCTGCACTACGCAGGCAAAGAAAGACAGAAATAAACGTACCTTTCTGCGGTTTTATTCGCGAAGGTCGCAAGGTGCTCGTAAAATGAACGTTTTCTCGGATCGCCAGTTCATGAAATTTAGACGACATCTAAACGTTCTCAGAGTGCGACGTTATAGCCAGCGTAGGGGCTGTATGCCTGTAAATGGAAGCTGCGAATTCAGGTTGCGAGGGCAGCTATAAACTACAAATTGTAACACAAAGACTTCGTTCAGGAATAATACAATGGCGTTTAAGTACTAGGCAAAACCTTAATTTCAGAGTAGGTTAACAGTGCTACTTCGAAAGACGACAGCTTAAAATCTTCACAGAGGCAGACCTTGAAGATGATACCGGATGAAAATTTCGTACATTCGTGGGTGTGACAAGATCTACACATCTTTGGTCGACATGACGCAGCTCGTAGCGTGCATATAGTTGATATTTAAAAATGGCACCAATTTTTAAGATGCCGCGTGTAGAGATTTCGTTGCTTTCCTGCATGGAAGAAAAGCTGTGCGGAAAGAATAACGCTCCTAATAGCAGTCCCATTCTCCTGTACCTTCATAGCATCTTTCCTACCTCCTAAAGTAGCCTTCAATGCAACCTCAGGATAAAAAATTCAGTGATTACTCCTTAACATTGATAATTAAGTCAATTAAAATGTACAGATGACTATTAATGCACAATGAGCAAAACAGTGACATGTCGAAAAGGGATTCTTATTACTGAAACAAAGACATGACAGGCGCGACTTTTGCTCCCCGACACTCATCTTAAGGACACGTTTTATTTATTACCGCCGTTATTCTATCGCTGCATCACCAAAATCTTTAAACAGGTCAGAAGCTCTTTTTTCATATCCCATAAGAGCGTAAGTATGGTAAAAAAGAAGAGTGCCCAGTACTTCAAAATTCGAAGCCTAAAACGAATGTTTATTTCCGTAGAATATCACAAAAACAGAGCATTGCTTTCTTTTCTTTATGGATGTGTGTGACTTGGTTGTCTGATGCTGTGAAGAACACGTGCAATGATAATATAAATTCATCACCCGTGTTTCTGAGATACGGAGGCCTATAACGACTAGCCTAATTATCATTGTCGGTTTTTAGTGCATCGTGTCGTTAAAAAGGTAACCACTCTTCATTAAAGGTGTTTTTATGATGAAAAAAGAGCGCATATTTATTCATCCAGCAAACAAAAAATTTACTCGCCATGCCGATCCTTCGAAAGGGAATGGCCAACCAAGCTCTTAGAAAACCACTCAACTGACGTCGATGGGGATATGAAATATTTTACGGTTCTGCCTAGTCTTAGCGCGACACCGTTGTTAAGCATTATGATTTTGCACTCTTTGACGCTCATCATATTCACGCTGCTCTTCGGGAGTCTTAACATTGCGTGGTCCACCGATAGCGGTGTTGCAAAGAACTGAATGAGTTGGTAGGCAGGTCCCCCTTCTTATTCGTATGCTGCTGTTGCCCATTTCCCTTATGCAACAGTAATCTTTACCGGGAAACACGCGTGGGGAGAAGGAACGTGGTTCGCATGGTTCACAGGCGGCTTATCATCCATAATGACGTTTTGATGCTTGTTTTGTGCTTTTCTTTATTTAAATGAATACTGAGAAGTGTGTTGTACGCCTGATTGCAAAGGACATGTGTACTTCTTTTTTTGTTCAGTTTTTTTTTTTGCTAACACACATGAAAAATTACGACCAACTAGGGGCAAACAGCTTCACTGTAAAAGATTACACCTGAAGTGAATTCACTTAAAGCGAAATTCCGGCAGCCGTTCTTCCGCATCAGTAACCTTCACGCACGGCATCACTGTCGTAGGCATTAACAGAGGAAGAGGAGGAATGAACTTTAATTTAGGACAGCAGATTTGATACCTAGACCTCTCTACCTAGATGACGGCCTCGAGCCCTTTGGCACTGGCGGCATCTTCGGCATGCTGGATTGCCTTCAGCGGGTCTTCCGGCGCACAGCTTAGCAACGCTGTCTCCCACTACTCTCTGGTCTTGCGAGTTTTATTCTGTGCGGGTGTCCGAGGACAACACAAACCATATTTTGTAGGTCCGTCCTTTCTTTGCAAGAAGTTATGAAGTATAATCCGCTTAAACGGGTATCAAAAGGACAGAAAAACGTGGTGCTTTTATTCGAAGTTTCTTTAAGAGAAGAAAGCAAAAGTCAATACCTATCGCTTTATTTGAAAATCGTCTGGGTGCTTTCTTATTACTGTCGTTGAAAAAAAGGCTTAACTGCAGTTAGACTTTTATAATACATATTTCTTTTGCGCAAGGGTCAATTCGTGCCCTAAAGAATTCCGAATAATTATGCGCGGTCCTCTCGTTAGCAAAATCTCTGCACACCCGAATGCCTGCATTTCCGTCTAATGCAAAAGTGTGACGCGCATTGGAACAGTTGTGTGTATGTCTTCGTCAAGAGGATTATAGTCTTCGCCACGAACTTCACCGATAACGTTTCCCACTGTCACTTCAGAGCCGATAATGAGCGTATCGCCTAAGTTCCTGTAATGGTGGCGGTGTAAACGAAGCAGTAGAGGTAGCCTGCGTGTCTTCACAGTCCTACCTATATCTGAGAGCTGTTTTGCTGCTCATGTAACATTACCTGCCTCGAAGTACTGTTTATGGGGAAAACCGTAGCAGCGACGCCGAAATCTTTAATTTGCGCAAGCTTTTCCTCAACTGCCTGATGATATCAAATGCCTTCCATTTCTTATATAGCTTAACCACTAAACGTGTTTCGCGATCTGCCTCTTCCATATGCCGATGATGTACGTGGGATTTGGATTAAAGTCCTTTCTGTGTAAATGAAGTTCACACAATGGTAGGGTGCTCTTAACCGACCTTTTATACTACATTATGGCACTGCCCGGGCAACCAAAGTTTCATAGATGTATATTTCTATATATATAAGTTTTGGCCAACCACGCAAATTTATCGTCCGCATTGAAATTTTGCCATGCTTAAAATTCGGGCCGTTAAGTTTTAACATTGCATTTCAGGCACACGTCACTCCAGAAAAAAAAAACGTTATGGCTTTGGCAACAAAATCGTGGAAATAGTTATTTCTATTATATTTCTTTTTTCTAGACAAGCTACCTAATCAAAGCAACATACTTTCATATACTTCGGTTACATGATTTTTCTAAAGGTAAGTGGTCTAAAAACAAAAAGAGGATTCTACTTTACCAGCAGAGGCTCCCCAACTACATGCATTTCATATTATAGCAAGCAAACGGTAAACAGATACTTTCAGACCTTTCATACTTAGAGCGTTGGTTCAAGTCATTCTAGCGAATTTAAAGGAAACGTGATGTCTGGGCGCTTACGACATGACATAGCCGTTAATGTCTATTTAGTTGTCTATGGAGGGCAATCTTTCTGAGGCACCTTTGGTAGAATTTGCGGCTGCTATATTCCGCGTTTTTCTGAGCATATTTACTTTTATTTGGCGTATTTTTAGACCAAATGCAAGAATCAAATGAATGTGTTATATGCCGAACGTCACTGGGCAAAATACCGGAAGCAGAGCCAAAAAATAATAACAATAGGCACACTCGAGACGTATTCTGTGACGGTTCACTTTGAACCGGCTCGTTCTGGCTGTTACGTCACTCAGAACAAGAGTGGAACGTCGTGGCGCGTGGGAGACCAATCAACGAGCGGCCTTATGCCGGAAGTCGTAATACCCTTTGAGGCTCCAGTGGGATTCTGTTTCGCCAGGGCTGATCTTCTTAGGGCAGATGATGGCTCTAAGAGTTCCGTCCCACAGATCCCACAACTTCGTGAATCTTGCCGTGGCCAGGAAAGCTCTCCTAGACTACGACTTTCTCTTGCGGCGGGGAGCGTACTCTCAGCCATCCGTTTCCCTTACCTACAACTGTAATGGCCTTGGAGACGGCTGTAATGACACGACTGACTGACGGTTGCGACACGCCCATTTCTTCTTCCTTCCCGACGCAATGCTCAAAACTGCCATGCTCAAAAAAAAAAAAGCGCAGCGCGCATTGCGCTTTCGTTACAGTGTCAACGCCACTAAATGTTTACGGTTTGAGAGATTCTTCTAGCTCTTCGCAAGGCCATCGCACTGTGTCCTTCGAAGGCCTATAAAGTTCCTACGAAACTCTTCATTGCCCGATGTCGAACGCGTCTCCCGTGATTGCCCCCCGTCACGTCATTGTACTTTGCCGGCGTTGAATAGCAACACAACCAAGGCAGCCGCCTTTGCCGCCTCTGTCTCGTCTCGTCGTCTCGCCTCGTCGGTCTGCGCGAGACAAGATGGCCGCCGCGGTTGCCCTAGAAACTCTCGCAACCACGCGAGCGAGCGCGCACAACCCTCGAGCCAATCACTTCTGTGCGGTTCGGAAAAGTTGTTCGAAAAAATAACGACAGCCAAGTCCAGGCCGATGCCGTTTGTGAAAGTTAATGCGCTTAAAAGCTAACCCGAACAGAATACGGTCTATGTATGCTTCCGGGCTGCACCTGTCTGATTTCCTGTGAAAGCGTACTGACCACGACTCTAACAATGCGACAGCATAGACAAATTCAGCAGCCATAAGTGCAAAAATTTAGAATGCTTTTGCTCTCCAAGCATGTTTAAGGCAATATCGCACATCAAACAATACAAGTAAAAATAATATAATACAGACCCTCTTAAGATCAAGCCACTGAGTGAACGAGTTCAAAAACGCGGAAAGAAGGCTCAGGAAAATGTTCGAACGTTCCCTGAGGCGGAAGGTTCTGAGCAGTGTGTGCTCGTCTCGTGAGGAGGAATGAAATCCTCGATGCCTCATTATCAATTCTGTGCTCGGCGCTTCAATTCGTATTCTCGAAACAAATGCCATTTCCAACCATTTTAGAGCTTCCAATTAAGCGATTCCACTTTATCGGTGACGTTATCTAGGTGTCTTTTTGAATACTGAAATTGTGAGTAAAACTGAATGGCGAGCAATAATGCCTACGGAAGCATTGAGTCTCGCGAAACCTTTAAAACTTGTCGAGTGACCTTAAGGTTACCGTGATACTCAAACCTAATCTAGAACTTATACCATTGTAAGTTGTTTATCGCGGACGCGAAAAACAGTTTGCTGTTAGCAAGCCCCCCTTTGAATTCCGACTCCCCGTGCAGATCTGAAAAAAAAATGAAATAGGGGTACCTCCCCAGATATGAAACACAAAAACGCTAAGGAACATTTGTAGGTACTCCAAAAGCAGTAGAAGCTCTTTCGTAACGATATTTCTCACAGAAACGGGAAACTTCTAGTTTCTTGCGTCCTGTATTATGATTTTCGCATTTAGGTTCCCAAGCAGCTGCGTCTTAGGAACGAGTAGCACGTTTCTCGCCAATCAGTTCGGAGCGCAGCGCACATCGCCACCGTAATGCAGGCAAAATGAGATGGGAGTTGACTCCTAGGAAACTCGCCTCTAAACGCCGTTACTCTATTGTTGAGAACTATCTGTGCGTAACACCGGTCGGCACGCTATAGCGAGCACGCGTCTGTTGCTGTTCACGTTGTAGATATGTTTCTTTCATGTACGAAACCGGCTGGCCTTTTATGACAGTCTCACTTCCCAAGTTTTCATTGATTTCATCGTCTATATTTATTGCACCGCAGCTTTTGCTTCGTACGTTTCTTAAAAGGCTGGTTGCTAATCCGGTTTTACGTCGTAACACATTGAATATATCCAAGTTTCTCATTATTAGTATTTGCTTTATTCATAATGGGAAGTAACTGAACAGTAGTAATCTTTGAAGACGCAGGTACCCTGTGATGTCCGTCGGGGGTTCACTTACCCGTCGTGGTTGCTTAGTAGCTATGGTGTTGGGCTGCTAAGCGCGAGGTCGTGGGATGAAATCCCGGCCTCGGCGGCTACCTTTTGATAGGGGCGAAATGCGAAAACACCCGCGTACGTAGATTTAGGTGCACGTTAGAGAATTACAGGTGGTCCAAATTTTCGAACTGCTCCACTACGGCGTGCCTCATAATCAGAAAGTGAGTTTGGTACGTAAAACTCCATAAATTTTTTAGGGGCTCACTTTTGGTGTAAGAATTTTATTGAACCCAGTGTTCACATTTAGCAACTCCGTCATTTCTTATCAACATAATTGATCTACCATGTAGTTTAGCCGCTAAGATTTGTCTATGTACTCTGATGACTGTCCGCGTGACAACGTAATTGTGCTCAAAGAAGGCCACCGTAACCCTTAAAGTTTATTCAGCACGTGTTTATTGGTGACCTATTCTATCACAACCTTCTTTCATTCCAATGTTCTTTCGTCTAAGATGCGTAACCGATGACCTAGGCTTCCGGTTGCTACCCGCGGAGTTGGTTGAACCGCCCAATCAAACGTTCTCCTTGTTTGTAAGATATCACGTTCACTTGCTTTCAATGCAAATAGCATCGTCTACCTTATAGGTTTTTCATACCTGATTGGTTGGCAAGAGGCGAGGAGCACGCAGAACTAGAGAGGGTGTCGGTTGGGCTGCGCAAGCGCAGTGAAAATCACAAATGGCACGCGGAGTGTTGTGCACGGCGTCTGCGATTGGTCCGCTGCCCCCTCGGTTAGCTTGGGGTGGTTGGTCGAAAATCTCGGCGACATAGAACGGAATGGTAAAAATGCCGCTAAAACGAATCATCAGCGAGAAAAGGTCGGTAGAACGTTGTCTTTAACGCGCCGAAAGTTGTTGACCACATTACATTGCCACGCCAAAATTGTTATTATTCGCAAATATAGGAGCGATTGGTAGGCAGCCGTCCACTATTCCTGCGTGAGAGCATTTTGACCAATAGCGCAGCCTTTTTTGGTCTACAAGATGTTGCAATATATGCTAAAAGCTTAAGGTTAACGCAGGTGATGGTGCGGTGACGAATCGCCATATTTTTCTATATTTGCAGTTATTAGCTTTGTCACGCCATCTGGGCCGTTCCGCACATAAATATGCATTTAGGTTTTACTTTAACGAAAGTGAGCCCAATATTTTGCACGTATCAGTCGGTTTTCAGTTCAACAGCAAAAACTAAGAAGGCAAGGGAATGTTAAAAATTAATGTAAACCATGGAAACAATTACCGAATGATTCAAAATGCTGGAGTACATAAATTTGTCCAACGTGTCCACCTTGAAAATGAAGACGGTACCTGATATTTTAAAGAAGTTAACAGCTGACGTAGAAGGCAATGTGTTCTATCAGAAGCACATGCGGCCCATGAAGTTTCAGAGTTCGCGTGCTGTCATACTGTAGGGTTTTGGGATATGCTGAAACAAAGACCATTGCCGGGATACCATTTAATAAAACTGACATGCGTCCTGACAAGCAAGGCGGAAGACAATATGCCGACGTTTACGTGAGGGAGATGGTTTTCTTTTTTAATTGATATCTTAGTGAGTGTGAGGATGCAGGTTGCTTAAGGGGGACGCATCCTGCCGCAGACACCGTAACGTACACTATACTAATTAGCGCATCATAGCCATCTAACGAGCATGAAGACAGAGCTTTCCCATGAGGATGAAGCATTCACTTCCGAACGTCCTAGGGTTGTTCAGGCGCTTCGTGGCGCCATTGGCAAAGGGGAATGCAGCTGTGCAGCTTCCGACTCTGTGAATGTAACAGGCAAGTATGGTCGCATAGGTAGTGCGTCGTGTTGCTTTTACCCAGTGGTTAGCTTTGCCTGTGTGTGTACGTGCCCCAACATTGGTGTTGGGTGGTTATTGTGCTATTTATCATGAAGCGCATGCTATAACAACCTGCGAAATCTTCAAGTGTACCCAGCAATCTCCTAAAACAAACGTAAGCACCACATAAAAAAAAGTATGATTACGTACTAAACTTGCTAGGTCATCCTGGTTTCTCGTCGAAATTTCTCGCATATATTCGTCCCTGCCATGTTGTCCGAAGAATGGGCTGTGTTAATTTTAAATTCACAGTAATATACAGCGATACTCGGATTTTTAAACGCAGCACTGCTGTTGCGTGCATCAGAATTTATTCGTATATTTATCAAATTCTTCCGAACTCTATATTCATATATGTTTCGAGCAATACCAGCCTTTCAGTATATATGACGTCGGCTCTAAAATATGCGACAGAAACTACCTGACCATATACACACAAAAGATACATTTAGTTCTGATGGAGTAAACTTAAACCTAAATTAGACAAAACCTAACTAAATTCTGAGATTTTGCATGCTAAAAAAGATGCACCTAATAAAAGGTGCACATAATAATAGGTATAGGAGTGTTTTTCTTTTTTTCATTTCTTCGCCAAAGATATTCAGCGTTCGGACGCGGGACCAAAAAAAAAAAACTCCTACATAAGAAGGACAGGCACAAAATGAAAAGACCAAAAGGGCATTCTAAGACATACAAACCTTCAGAGTTCACAGACGGGACTACAGGCCACTTTTACTATCAGCTACCTTACATAAAATAAGGGCATTCTATTAGAAACGTTAAAATAACAAAAACTTAATATGTCCGAAGTGGTCGCCCTGTAAAAAGTGGAAAAAGAAACATAGGAAATCTAGGAAAAGTGGCCGTAGATTTTGGTAGGTCCATACCAACCACACTGGATATTAAGGTTGCGCAACCGGTAATAGGTCGACGAAAAAAAAGAACCTCAATTTGAGCGAGTCTTGCACGCAATGACCTCGAACGTTGCTCAATAGACGAACAAAGGAAGAGAATAAAAGGTCGAAGCTGCCTTTAACGTAGGTGAGTAAACGTGACCAAGGCTTCATACCTGGAAAATGGATTCGCAGGTAGCCTTGCGTCAGAGACACGAAAGACCATCTCACGATGCCCTCATCCCGCATTGCTTCAGAATCTATGGGGCCGAATTACAAAAACTAAAAACAGAAAGAGATTCTTCATCCTTTCTCCGCTCTAAGTGCGGGCATTGCGGGAAGGCCAAGTTCAATGCACTCCACTCCGCAAAGTGAGCCCTTTTTGTGTGCGCTATGCGCTTGCTATAAAAGATTTCGTTTCCAGACGCAGGTTTGATAAAATTTGTAGTTTTGCTCACTGCTGCAGCATCCTGAAACGAGCTATACTCTTAACTTCCAGTGTTTGGTTTATATTTGCAGCATGCGGATTTTTTTACTTTTCAACTTTTTTTAATCCTGAGTACACCCATTATATCTCCCACAGAATACGTTACACATGCAAATCTACTTTTTTGTTGTTGTTATGCTGGTCAGTATCCTTAAATTGCTGCTTCGAGCGCATCCTGGTGCGTTCTAAATTGTCGCGTCTATTAATTTGTATTTCATGTCATGTTTACTAGCTGTAATATTCCATGACTGTACGCGCCACCCTCCCCCAACACACAAGCATAGACTGTACTGGCCATTGCGCTTTTTGCGGTATTATAAACGCCACATACATCCGGTGCAACACACCTCACGATGAATCTCGACGTCCCCGCAATTAGCCTTCATGCAACGTGGCGACCTGTATATTGCTGAGATAGCTTCATTTGGAATGTGTAGTGGATTTTCATTGCTTTGGCAATGCTGGACACACACCACCTCCGAAACAGACGATATTGCTGGCTCCCGCTCACCACTATCGGCGATGACGATGACGACATGCCAACGACTTTGCGATGACGCTGGAATGACGAAGATAGAACGGCGTCTATGGATTGACGAAGGCGGCATGACGACAATAGCATGGAGATTCTGGAATGATCCCGATGGCATAGCCACGACAGCGTCACGACGTCGCCGTGAGTACAATGCCATGAGGATGATTGTAAGACGACGATTGCTTGAAAACGACGGTGAATATGGATTCAGCAAAATGGCATCACGACGATGGTATGACGGAGGTTGCACGATGACCGCTGCATGGCGCCGTGGTGAAGACAGTGGCATTGGCGCCATAATCGAAATCGAAAGACGACAGCATTATTGCAACGAAATGACAAAGAAAGAATGGCATCGGTGGTTAGGCTAATGCGGTATGATGGAGACGGTGGGACAAAAATGCGATGATGTTTTTTTTATATTAAATGAAGGCAATGGTAGGATGAAAGCGGGACGAGAGTCGGATGATGAAGTTAAATTGACGACGATGGAACCATCACGACGGCCTCACGAGCACATATCTAGTGGCCCAAGTTATCAGACAACTTGGTGCACTAGGTTGCCGTCAGCGGATATATATATAATCACAGTAAAAACATTGGGTAGAACTCTTCAACGAGGACTATCCAAGTATCCGAATAGCCGAAACGTCTTCAAGACAGCTTCTCGGTCGCCTTGAAATCCGCACGTACCCAGTGTCACATAACCAGTGATTCAAGTTGGCTCAAAGAGGCTCTGTGAAAAATGACACATATCCTAAGTCACACACTCTATAGCACATGCCTAACCGCACCTGCCCAGTGGACCCAGGTACACATAAGCAGGGAAACATACTCAAGTTGGAGTAGGAGAGATTCATTGAAATGCGGCCCATACCATGTCGAGCGTATTCGCATGAACCGCCCTTATTTTAAGTGGCACCGCCTTCGGGATGGACCCACTTTTTTAGACTGCACTATAGCTGGAATCGGCCCCCAGTTTTCATCGGACAGCAGCATTTGCTAAACAGCCGGAAGAAAAGCTAGTCTGACAAGGCAGAGAATGCTATATATTCGCAATTATAAGTATACTGAAATGGCACTCGCAAGCATGCAATAAAACATCCCTCGGTTAGACAATTTTTGAACATTCAGCTCCCAACACACTCCCTTTTCGTTTAACACAGCCCTGAGGCAGTGCTAAACAACGCCTCGCAGTCAACTGCAAGGGCCAGCGGGCAAGCTGCGCCTACATTCCGACGAACCACACGGCCGTCTTTGTGAAATGTCGTACATCACACCTATGCCCCGCCTGTCGTACATCACGCCTATGCCCCGCCCAAAGCCTATCTACAGGCATTCGAGCGATTCGTGACACTGTCGATCTGGCAAAGCAAACATTCCACTGAAGTAGACGCTTGCAACAAAAAGATGACCTTAGCTTATATATCTTATGTGTGCAACTTTGTAGAGCGCCGGCGTACGCTGGTTATACATCAAGCAGCTGTGGGCCTTTCAGCAATTAGCCGAATGCGAAGCTTTAACGTGAGTTATAGGCGTTCCTCTCGACTGTCCTCGCGTGGGACTCGCTTAATGGGCTACAAGCCACCGCATGTTCTCTTTTCATTTGATGGTACTTCGTGCTTCTTGACTATATCGCTTTCACGGCTTCTCCCTGTGTGCCGCAAACTACCCTGCAACCCCCTTCATTTTTCTTCAGCAGCCGCTTTTGTTCCCTTTAAAAGAGGTGCGACTTTCATTTACCCTATTGGCGCAATTAAAGCTACATATGGGACACAGACCAGGCTACAGCTGCAAAGTGGCGGTGAAAGCTCGAAGCATCGTTCCACAATTGTCGGTGCTTTGCTCGCCGTCACTAAGAATGGGAAAGCTGACATTTATTCGCAACTTGCTGGCAGTCTGCGGATTAGTGAAGAAGTTAGTTGGGTTACGTTTCTAACCCGTGCCTATGTAACATGATAATCCCGGTTCATTTCCAACGACAGAAAGTAGGCGAGCCGCTTTCTTCACCTTCATCAAGAGGGAAACTCTATTTAGGTCTGTTGTTCACGGTGTGTCTAAAACATCTCTAGAACTTACTTTCGCAGAATCCTTTATTTTAAATTTTCTTCAGAGATAATGCTTACAGTGACGAGAAATTAACGCAGTGTCATAGTGCAAATAACGCATAACAATATTACTTAGCAGCTCCCCAGTTTGGCTGCTGCGTACCGCAATAGTACGCAGAGGTGTCACCCCGCGAAGGCCAAACAATCCATACTTTACGCTCGCTTTAATACATTCGCTTTAATACATTCCTGACCGGGGAGCCGGTACGGAAGTACACCGTAAAACATGCAACTGCTTCACGTCAAGCAAGCACGTTTCCACGAGTTTATTTTTTCGTTGTCGTCATCTGACGTAGTCTTTCGCAAGGTAACGTGCGGCGCCTGTAAATTCCACTTTACTGCCAAACACGCTGGGAATGTGTTTCGTGCCATAATATCGTGCGCACGCCCGCGCTGTCACCTTCCGGAACGCTCGCCTCGTACGAGGAAATGTCGGCTGGAACGGGAAGTCGGCAACAAGTTGCCTGCGCAGGCTGCTGGAAAGCTGACGCAGCAAGGTTGGAGCGAAACTATTTGGCCCAAGATGATTGGCTGCGAAAGTTTATCGCAGCGTCGAGTGAACTTGTACAAGAAGCAAGCCAAAATCGAGAGACTGTAACGCGGAAGTGCTGCGGTAATGCTCCTTTCGTGTGCGTGTCGACTCCAAACGCTAATGTTGGCCCTTAATTAACTGGCTTTCGCTAAGCCGCTAAGCCGATGCGGCATGGCTGGAAATCATGCAGGTGACGTCCTCGTTTGCTAGTTAATCGCAGTCAAGCAGCAGCAGCAAAGTAGGTGCAGTAATGTTGCATGCGCTACGAGCAAGAAAAGGCTTTGCGCCTAATTACGTGGGTGAAAAGAAGTAACCTCTCTTTGATTTTACTTATAACCTGATGTTATTGCTCTCAGGATGCAAACAGGGAAGAAGTGCCGAATACCCGTGAGCTTCGCACTTTATCACAAGGCTGGAAAATTAATTATATGCTTTCGGTGCCCCACAGTGAAAATCAAAACACTCCTCAACTCAATGCCCGCATATTTGCCCGGTGACACTCTGCTGGCACGGCACCAATACGACCCCAATTAAGGGCGCCCAGAAGAAAATTATATATATATATATATGTAGCGAGAGAGGGACATTGTGACATTATGACAGATTGTGACACAAGCTGAGCGTACAGGCTACTACTATGTCCATTAGCAAAATAAAGATGGCTCTATAGAATGTTTCATTAGGATTTTTTTTTAAATCGGCAGACACACTTGAGACTGCTTACGTGTGACAGTGAGTAGGCATTATACCCTTTGTAGACCTCGGAACGCCATGAACGCGCTCACGTTATACACTCGTGACGTCACGCCACCTCCTCCCCATTCGTTGCTCCGTCACGTGCCCAATGACGCGCGCTCTGGGCCACACCTTTAGACAGCCAGGTGGCTCCGACGTGGCGTGTGCAACGACGCACGCAATGTTCATTCCTTCAGTCGCAGTAAAAAAAAAAAAAAAATAGCACCCTTTGAGGCTTATCTTGTCCCACAACAATAACCCTAATCTGTCTTGCCCGCGTGTACTTTATTTAACGCTGCGAACCCGGTGCTTCCCAGTCACGAACGGCTTCCCAGTCACACAGCATTGTCGAGTGGAAAGTAGCGAGCGCCGAGTTTTCAAGAAAGGAAACGCAAGCAAGGCAGATTACGATTATTCCCTTACTCCGATGACCATTATTCGCTTCCACCCTTTGGGAAGAAATGTCCCGAAGGGTGCAACCGTTTTAAGAGAGCAGCGAGAATCATGGAACCGCCATGGCGTTGAACCGAACCCGCCGCCCGGAAGCCGGGGTTTCGTTCCGTCCCGGACCCGAACTTATGAAATTGTGTTTTCAAAGCCAGTAGTTCACTTTGTTTATAGGACCCTCCCAGTGAAATTTTACGTCAATTCTGGCATCCATTCACGTGTTTTTACTCGTCGGCAATTTTTGGTGCCATCTGTTGGTCCCTGGCGGCATTGACGGATTTTCGGTAATGGGGCACGTTACATGTATGTTCCCACATTTAAAAAAATGTATTGAGCATAGAGCATAGTGAGGCCTTCCGCAGGTGAATTACCCAAAGAAGCACACACTTTCTGAAACCGCAACCTTATCATTATTCGTATCAGGAACGAGTAGCGATTCCAACGATTAAGTCGCCGGCTAGTGAACTGATTTATGCTGAGGCGAAGTCAGGGGACCAGCTTCAATTTCGAGCATCCCGTCCCCGAGATCTGCGGAAGATATTTACGAGTTCTCATTGAGACTGTATGCAACTACTAGACGAGCGCTTTCGGGAAAACGTAATTTATAGGATACCACCGCATGTTGTAGAACATTGCGGAAGTTTCATTCGCCTGAGAATTTCTTCTAAGCAGATGCAATGTCCGTAAAGCTGAGGATTCATTTTTTCCCCTATTGAAACGTGTGATCTAAGCACATTAATCAAAAGAATCAACGACGAGTTTTTTTTTTTTTGTGGAGGAAGAGGGGGGGAGGTATCAGAGCTCATGCGATCGGTGATTCGAATTTCTCTATTGCGCATTCACTCGGACACTGAAGTTTGTGTCAGGCGAATGGGCCGGATTGCTTTACGAGGGCCTGAAAATGGACGTCGCTCACTTGCGCGGGCATGTTTGATTGATGCGTGCCTGTCGAATAAATCATCGCTTGCTAACGGTGAACGTAGCACTTCTCAGATATGGTCAGCGACGTTTTCAGTATTGGTTACGTTGTTTCTGCAGCAGCGGAAAAGATATTCAAACCACTGCAGTGGAAGTTTGGGCTTGTTTCAGCAACGTATCTAAAGCAAGCCAAAAACAAAATGCTCGGCAAAATTACAATATCTGACCCTTGCGCTGGAAAGATTCGCCATTACTCGTGAAAGTAAATTACGCCCCACTTCATCATGCTTTATCCTTCAAAAGGCTCGTATCACATAAGGCATGCCGTCTTTATAGTCATGCAGGTTTGTAGGCCACTGGTCCACAAGATTACAGGTTTAATTAGGCGGAGTTAGAAAGCTATTCTTACTTGGATAATCACATTTAATAGATTCTGCTCAAATGTTATAATTAACTACTTGAATTGTGCCATTTTTCCTCCAGATAATCTGCTGTGTTCCCAGATACTGAAGCGAAAAATGGAACAGACGTGTCTTTACAGACATGCTTAAAAAACTCCTAATAAATCCGCCTGATTAAAGGGATAGAGAAAATCCCAATAAACACACCTGCGCTTATAACAGACTGTGTGCGCCTGATGGACATTGCACAGTTTCGGAACAATATTAGAGGCCCAGGACGATGAAGGAATACCTGACTGTATTTATGTTAACTGCAGGTCTTCAATGGGCTGGGGCCACCTCGCAAGACCTAAGGCGCGTAAGTTGAGCCTTCATCTTTTCATCATTCATCATACAACAGCAGTAGCTGTGACAATGATGACATTCAAATGGGGCAAGTCAAGCATGTAGCTGAGATAATCGCCCCCATACTTGCTCACATCTTTAACATCTGTTTAGTAAGTGGAGTTTTTCCGGAAAAAAATGCGATTCGTGAGAGCGGTTGTTCTTTGGAAAAAAGCAGATCGAAATGTCCTTAGAAACTACAAACAAATCCCTATTCTGTCAGTGTTTTTAGAAGCCTTTTAAAAATGTTTCATATAAGACTGTCTAATTTCATGCATAAATCCAACCTGCAAACAGCATTTCAATTTGGCTACTGCAAACAAAGATCCAGCTCAGTCTGCATTACTCGAACAAAAAGAGTATGTAATACTACAAAACCAGGCTATTGTCATTGGTTTGTTTGCAGATATTTCAAGGGCTTTTGACCTCGTAAAACATGATATCTTAGTAAATATATTGCAGTACAATGGTCTTCGGGGTAAAGCGCTGATATTATCGAACTCATTTCTATCATTCAGGCAACAAGTGATATTAATCGTACACAATCTGAACCAGACAATTTCATATGCAGTGTTCCTCAAGGAAGTGCACTAGGATCTTTACTCTTCAACATATATAGAAACAATATTATAAATATTAGCAATAACGCAAACTTTGCCATCTATGCGGATGGTAAAAGTATACTTTTTGCCAATAACACTTCCGAACTCATTAATCAATGTAACGTATCAACGAAAGCTCTTGATTGGTCCACAGTTAATTCAATAAAGATCAACGAGGCCAACACTAAGGCTGTCATGTTTAAGTCGAAAAGCAGACTGATTTCACCGCATGAAGATATTATTGTAAACTCACGTCCTGTAGAAATTGTCGAGCAGTTCAAATACTTAGGGATTATAGTTTCCTCCAATATATCATGGGATTATCGTGCTTATTATGTACCAAACAAAATAGCTAAAGTCACTGGTGCCGCAGGTCATTTAAAGTATACCCTTCCTACACAAAGATGCTAATTTAACTCAGCCATCGGCTCATATTTTTATTGTTGTCAGTTATGTTGTGGTACAATACCGTTCACCAAATTTAAACGCATTCACTTAAACCAAAAAGAGGAATCTCTGACATATGTATAATTCGTCCCACCTATCTCCCAGTGCAGCTTTTTTCAGTCGCTCTAGAGTAATTAAAGAACGCAACCTTTACAAATATTACATGTGTATCAACTTTAAATCGGAAATTATACATAATATAAACAACCTAAGGAAATTAGCAGATATAAGAACAAAAGTATTAGGCTATGCAACAAGACATGGTGAGGATTGAATAGTACCGACACATCGACTTAATCTTGGAAAAGAACTCCTTCACTATACTCTTCCACCTTTTCTTAATGGCTATGGTCTCATTAATTTCCATCTGTTTTCCTGTTCACGCCAAGAACTTCATGTCAAGTATTTAAATAACATGGCTTACGTATGGCTCTTTAGTGGTTCTTTGATGTACTTATATATGTTTCTAAAACTGTACAAGCTTCAGTGCTGCCTCCCTATGGAAAACTGGGTTTGTAGACTCGTCAAGCTGCAGCCTGCCGTAGTTGCTTAGTGGCTATGCCGTTAGACTGCTACGCACGAGGTGGCGGGATCGAATCTCGACCACAGCGGCCGCTTTTTGATGAGGGCGAAATGCGAAAACGCCTGTTTACTTAGGTTAGAAGCACAGGTGGTCCAAATTATTCTGGAGTACCCCACTACGGCGTGCTTCATAATCAGATCACTTTATTGGACACGTAAAACCCCATAACTATCTTTTAGTCAAGCTGCGGTCGCTCAGCATTTTTGTACAACCTCGCCATCATTGCTCTAACATGGGAAATAAAATTGAAACCTAACTTTATTATCATCATTGTCGTACATGCCTCCTTTGCGTGGCCGACACTGTTTTCACGAGTAGGACAACGAAGAATTGCACGCAAACGCAGTGCAGTCCCGTCGAGAGCTATTTCCATAGGATGTCCCCAAATACTGAAATCATCGTACACTACAGCGTTGCTCGTTCTCGTTTTTAAAATACACCCACAGACGCTATTAGTTTGAGCCTGTGGGCAGCGCAAATCTTTCGAATAATTGCCTAGAGCTGCTCTTGCGCTTTAAATCAGTGGTAGCATGCTCGACTCCCGCATACACATTCATTCACTGGAAAGGGCGAAATGCTCGCTCACAAGAGTCTTAGTTACAGTGGAGGCATTTGAGCAGAAGCTTCATTTCTCTTCGCGTTATGGCCTTGCGGAATCAGGTGGCCTGATGACGAAAAAGGTGGTTGTTCTTTGTCGTTGATGACAAGCACGGTCATCGCCCGCGTAACAGGACGGACTGATGGGATGCATTAACGGGACGGACGACACAGTCAACTAAAATGTTCGCGCTACTTGCTGTCTTGTGATCATTTCGCTTTCTAAAGGAACGCTCTTCAACTACGAAACTTCTCCTCTGACTCATGATAGTAAGCGAATAAAAAAAAAGGCACCCTTCCTTCGGGTTATCGCGTCTCCTGCGCATAAAAAAAGAAAGAAATCAGGGGCTAATAGCAAACCTTTGAAAATATGCATACGTTTTTCACAATTACGAATGTGAGACGCGTATATTTATTGATTTGGGTAATAAAAAGTTTAGATGTCTTTTTCTGACAACTTTAGCAATACATGGAGGGTCTGTCAAAGGCTCTAATATACTGGAAAGAGCATCTTTCTGTTCTCGTGTCAATTAACGCTTTATGAAGAGAGCCTCCCCCCCTCCAAAAAATCGAGAGAGGCGGACGTGCAATTAATATGCAGTGACTTTACTCGAAGTAGCCTGGTCTTAACTTACGTGGACAGATTGCATTTCGCGGTCAACAGCAGCTGCCTCGTTCCAGGAGCCTGATGTTGACAAAATGCATCAGAAGAATCAATCTTCCTGCGCCTGATCCCTGCCTTACTATATAATTGCTTCTTCACCGCTTTGCATTTTGCAGTGTTTCGTTCGAACTATCACGTTGGCTCCTTCATACATTCAAAGGAAGAAAAAAAAAGCACCATTGCGCTCCCGCACAGACAGACGCACTAAGCGATTAACAACATGCAGAGAAGGGCCCGGTTAGAATTTGAAAAAAAAAAACAGCAATGTGTGTACGGCTAGAGAAAGAAAAAGAAAAGTAAAGAACCAGAATACAAAGAGAATCATTGTCCGATAGATAAGGGCAAAAAGAAACAGAATAGCAGAGATAATAAGAAAGAAAAAAGGACGGACGAAGGAACGAAAATTCAGGAAAACAAAGACAATATGACGGCAGGAAACAACAGGAGTAAAAGAAAAGACAAAGCTCCCAGGGCATTAGTCAGTGGCAGCAGCCAGCAATGCGGTCGCCTATGTCAAAGTGGCGAAGCAGGCGGCGGCTGTGAAGGTTTGCGCGAATTGCGGCATCAAGGCGAGGCAACAGGTAGGAGAAGACCCCGTCGTTTATTGCATTACCACTGGTGCAACCCATGCAAACGTGGACGGCAACTAGACAACGCGACGACAAAATCATGAAAGCCAGCCACGAGTGAATGGCCTGAATGTGTGCGCGTAAGTTTGAATTTAGAATGATGATGATGATGATGACAAGGAACACGGGGTAGTTTTCGAGAAGAAAACGGAGTTGAAGAACGAGTAAGGATGAGCACTGCAGCGTAAACAAACAAAAAAGCACGTACTGTAGTAAAAAATAAAAAAAATAAAGTGAGTCTTGATTGTGCAATGTACTAATATTACTGAAAATTGTAAGACAAGAAGATAAACGAAACTGCACAATGGCGGTGAGGCCTACATTATGCATAGAGGCACTACGGTGCGCAATCAGTGAAGGGGGGTGTGAAAAAGCGTATCGCTCGATATGAGAAAGAAAAAATAGACACTTTATATCACCTCGACGTCCGAACCCTCTGTAGCTTGCTCCTTCATTTTCTAAGGTGCTAATAAAATAAGCACACCTCTAATTTTGATCCTTAATTTTAAGTCATAGATAAGCACTTATAAACACAGTTAAAAACACAAAAAGGAAGAACGTACAGTAATTCAGAGCCACCATACCAGCGTAGTCACTCGAAAAATAAAGAAGAAGCTATCGAGTAGATAATCGCGAAGCAAAGCAAGCAAAAAAAAAAGCCGAACGTATTCAGCTTAGCTGTTCAACTACCCGCCATTTTCTTGGCGCAAGGCCGTCTGCGCTGGAAAGACATTAGGAAAAAAAGAGAACAGCCCGGTCGGCATTGTTCGCCTGAGGCCATTATTGTTTTGTTACGATTTCTTTTTCTCTATTTCTCTTTTTGTTCTTTTGAGTTCCCAGTGTGTAACTCAAATTCCGTTTGCATGTCCTTGCAAAAAGAAAAAAAAGAAAATTTGCGAATGGTTTTTCTCTTGCTCTCGACCACCCTCTTTCATACCCTAGCGCGCTTTTAACTTAATTTACACTGTTCTTTTTACAGCACGGATTCCAGATGGCTCCACACTCCATTCATGCATGCATCATTTCATTGTTCCTTCTTTTATTTTTATCGTCGTTGCCTTCCTTCATTCTTCCCTAAATTCCATTTGCCGCTTTGATCCTAGAAGCCTTCTTATCTGCGCATGCCATTCTCAGCTGCTGTTTCTTATTCTATATTTCTGAAACTGGGAGTGAATGATTCTCCCTTCCTGTCGAATAACTGAAATGCTGCGAAAGCCGTGCAAATCATTGCCGAAAGAATCCAGGGCGCCGCGAGCAGGTTTGGAGCAAATATGACGGTTGTGCGAATGGAAATTTATATTAAAGGCCCAAACGGCAGGACTGAAAGAACCAAAATGAAAAATCGAGGTTTTCGTGGGTGAGCACCTGTTAACATCCGTGAAATAGCTCTTATAGAGCACGCGCTTTCAGCGTTCATTATTGGTGCTTGAAAATCAAAGTAGGTCATCGTGTTGGCTTTATACCGGCGTTCTGTGCGTAAGGTTAATATTATGCTCGATTATTTCTTTGTGGGGCGATGTATTCTTTCAAGTAAGGGCGTTCGCTTATTATCCCCTAGAAACAAACAACCGCTGTTTACTAGTCGACAAGCAAAAGCCAACCCCCGTCCCCTTTTTTGTTAGCATATTATTGCGCTTGAAGCTGAGCGCTAGCAATTCAATGTTACGTAACCTATTATTTAAAGTGTTTTCTTGAAATGCAGGAAGGCCTCTCAAATGCCGCTCGTATGATTCTACTGTTTTTCGCGTACAATATCACCGTAGTTCTCCTTTACCAGTTAACGTACAGCGGCTGTTGTCGTGAAGAAGCCGTCAAAATGTATTTCGTCCGGGTGAGCTGGTGCAGGAGTTTTTTGCATAACGTCGATCACGTTTTTTGGCATTTTTTTTCGTGGGAGCTTGGCAGCACTTATTTGATGGCAGAGGCTGTCATTCTGCTACAAGAGTAGAGTAATTCAGTACCAGAACTTAATATAATGGCGTCTTTTAAAGTCACTAATGTGCCTCGCTAAAGCAGAAAATCATAGTATGAGCACAAAACATTCATGTTGGACGCGAGCTTGAGCGTTTTTCAATCGAGGGTGAAGAGAAAACTACAGAAATGAAGTTACAGACAGAAAGCTCGTGAAAATGTGAGGAGTTGCTTTAAAGAGTACTCTTCCTAATATTACATTCTAAAGTTTGTCGTTCGCTCTGATGCGTCGCAGAGCTCAGTGCGCCAGAAATTATTAGCATCGCGTAGGCGTGATTCTATCGACATCAAGCCTTCTCATTATATAGTGATTAGGTTACCATTGTCCTGCCGTCATTGCTTTCGCGTTGTCGTCAGACTGTCACTGTCATGCCCTCGTTGGCATACAATCGTCTTCATCCAATTGTACTCATACCTTTGTTGAGCCATCTTGGTCAATGGGTCTTCATGATACAGTTCTCGTGTAGCATTTATTGTAAAACAGACGGCGTGAAACCGTCGTTCCATTTTCCTAATTCGTCACTTCGTCATCACACTTTAGCGAAGGCGTCGTGGTCAAACCACCGTCGTCACAGAGCCATCGCCATACTGTGGCTGTCTTGCTTCCGTCTTTATGCTTTCCTTATACCGTCGTCATCATTTCATTATTGTCAACCCATTGTCATCGTGCCCTCATCGTAATACGGTCTTCGTCGGTCCATCGGCGTCATTTCTCGGTCACTCCATAGTCGTCCCTGCGTCGGTATTGTGCAGTCATGATGCCGCAAAACCTGTAGGTAGCCATGGCAAGCGACAGCCATACCAAATTGGGTAGATACCGGAAACACTGTATGACGCACATAGCCCAAACAACACAAGTCTCAGGATGACTGCTACAGATACTAAATAAACAGCCTTCAGCAATATGGTGCCTTGGGACATTGCTCGAGTGCTTATCGTATTACCGTCGACTGCGATCGGGATGTGAGTTCTTTAGTAACTTGTTTTTTTTTTCACAAATAGGAGTATTACTTCTTCCAGAATCTTAGTCCTTCTAGACTAGTTACTCTGTCACAAAGCGGTGAGAAGAATAAACTTAAGTGTAAGAGAAACTTGAGAACCTCGCGAAGTCAATTGGGAGCACTTTTTCCCCATCAAACAAACGATTTTACAAGTTACGTTCTTCTAAAGTTGGTCTATCGATAGGTTGTCGAGAGGAAGGGAGTCAAAATAATGTTGTCTTTCGTTCAACCTTAGTGTAGCAGAGAGGCTTGTGACGCGTTTGAAAAGAATGTTTCATTGTTAAGTTTCAAGCTCCAGCCCTTTTACAGGGAATAGCAGGCGCCTAGGGTCATTAGCCTTCACAGTTTGTACTTTTTGCACGACCACAAGCATTTGCTAACTTCAAATCTGAAAAAGGTAATTTTTTGTTGCTTATGTGTTTATCGAGTTAAATCTATTGCGGACTCAAAGGTGGCAACCAGAAAAGCAGTTTGGTTGTCACATGGCGTGAGAAATGTTAGCATCGCTGTTGGAGAAACGCCAAAGCTTCATCCTTGATGAAGTGGAAACTATTTGCGGAACGCCTGGCAGCCACGAGGTTTAAATTTGGTTTTCTTTCGTGAAAGCCGTGTTTCACTGTTCCTTTTTTTCTCTTTTCTTCTTTATTGTAAAGTGCTTTCAAGCTGCTGAACCTTGTATGCTTTCTTTTTCTTCCCGATACACCACTTACGTTCGGTTACCCTTGAAGCACGCCTTGAAGCACGCCTTGAAAGAAATGGCCCGTTTTCTTTACTTCATTTACTGTTGCCTGTTTTTTAGTTTTCCGTCAGCTTTTCGGTAACTGCCGCACCACCTAGAGAAACATAGGTTTGTTGAAAATCTTTTTTCTATTTGATGTGAGATACGTTCATATATAGGCCCATTTATATGCGGTAAAAAATCATTTCCAAGTGTGCATCTTTTTTGATTGCCTGAAATAGAAAACCCACCACGAAACATTGTAGCTCTATTTTCTGTTATAATCTAAGAACGCAATATGTGATATTTTCTTTACAATAAAATATTGTATGAATACACCACAAAAGGGCAGCCAGCGACGCCATGGGTATCTTCGCCATCATCTCAACAAACGAAGCTCGCAGAATGTCTACCCGTTACCACGCATTGGCTACATTACACCAGCGTTTCCAAGTGAAGCTTGTATTGCCCCACTCTCGTCGGCCTCGATGTTGCCATGCGAAAAAGGCTTAAGCCGCGCGAAAATAAAAATTGTGTGTCGGCCTGCGGATTCGAACTATCGACCGCCGGGTCGCGAGACCACCACGCTAACCGATTTAGCCACTGTCGGTTTTCTTTTCTTTTCATTGTATTTATTACAGTAGCATTCAACTCGACATTCACCACTTGTACATAGTCAGAGAATAGATGGCACAATGGACAGTCACACGTAAAAAAGGCAGCGTTCATACTGTGGATGGAAACGTTGGTCTCACTTTAGAAATGTGTAAGAATAGGCACCTCCCCAAAATGGTGTACCAGTCCGGTTGTATATCGAGTCCGTATGATGAACCGACAGTAGCGTAGTGTCTTCCTTCAGATGGCAGTACGCCCCTGTTGGTTCATCATACGCGCCCTTTAAAGCAGGGTTTTATAAACATGAAGAAGGAGGGGTGGGGTTTGTGATATGGTTTGAGGCAATGCTGTCCAATCGTCATCCAGAGCTGAGCTTCAAACGTTTATCAGGAAGGTGAAAACAACTAACTGGTAGGTGCACACAACAGCTCTTTCGCAAAATGTCTAGAAAATATGAAGGATCACGAATCATTTATCCGGGAGGTGAAAACAACTTGTCGGCGCACACAATAGCTCTTTCGTATAATGTACAGAAATGTAAATTATGCTTACTATGCACTAAATTAGGTGTCAATGACCACCATATTCTCTTAAACTCTGGCATTTTCGTCGACAACCATTTCTAGGACTGTCTGAAAAAACAGATGGACAAGCATAGGCAAAAAAAAAGTAGAGAACGCATAGCTAATTTGATAACATAGAAGACACGGCTCTTTGAAACAATGCGCTATCTTCGCAAACGCAATACAGTATAAATAAACTGCCAAAGTTCCCAAATGTGATCCTATATGGAATCTGAGCAAAATTGAAACAGAGGGAAAAATAAGGGAGAGGAAGGGAAGTTGACCATGCTGTGCCCAGTAGGCTTTCCTGCGCTGGGGAAGGGGGAAAGATGATTAAAAGAGAAGAAAGAAAGAAGTTCGCAGTTGGCACTGTAACACACACAAGCCTTAACCACTGAGTCGGTCACAGGTGGTCATACAGGCTGGTGCAATTCAAGGAACACAACTGCGCCGTAGTGGCCTTTGTACATCACAGACATACGAGGCCACTGGAGTAGGATCTTCTCCCCTGTGAAAGGACGGTCGTCTATGTGCCCCAAAGCTGCACGAAGGGCATTCCTTTCTTCTCGTATGTATGGCGTACTCACAGGAGATGTTCGGTCGTTTCACCACATCCGCTGCAATTTAGACTGCCTGCCATTCCAATTATAAAACACGTTCCTTTGTAACGCTCAGCAATCCACTCAAACGCAATAGAGTAGCAATAAACTGCCGAAGTTCCCAAATGTAATCCAGTGGAATATGAGCAAAACGTGTTTTGGAAGTGTTATAGTGAATGCTCTAAGAAGAGCCGTGCCAAGGCCTACTTTACTGAGCACATCACGTGTCATGCTTCCGCGTGAGCCGGCGCTTTGAGCATAGCATGTATTCGTTTAATTCCTTCTTTTCTTTTTGTTGACATTGCGTATGGTCCTTCATAAAATTGAGATTTCTTTCCTTGTGAACTGAGAAGCTCTGATAAATCAATGTGGTTGCTTGCTGCCCTGATGGTTTTGTTATTCTTTATTCTAGAGAGGAAGAGCTTTGTGAACTTAGAACAAACTGTCACATATTGAAGTTCCAATAAAGGGAGGGTCTCGACTTGCCTTAAAGAGTATTTCTCCTTGCACAATAGTTGTCACCGCGCATGTCATCTTTCCTTTAGGTTATAAAAGCGAGTTTAACCGGTTGCTTCACAAAAGTTGAAAGACACTTTTAGAAGAGCAAACGTGCTATAATTGAATGAGTTTGCCTGGGATTCTTTTTCCCTAGAGTCACGTATATGAACATGGCTCGCAGTTGTGCATAGGCAAGCAATATATACCAATTATACTGATAACCTCTTAAGTAAAAAAAAGCCACGCAATTGGTCCCAATAGAAGACATGAACCGCGCTATCCGGGGAGCACATGGCCATCCTTAGAAAGGCAAATAGTTAACGCTGCCGAATCTTGCAGAACGATGAATTCCGGGTAATTTCACGTCAAAAATCAAAACCGAATAAATGAAGTGCGCTACTGGCACGCCCTTTGTATATACTAATCATTAACATGATTGATGGTGCCTCGCGGGTGGGCGAGCACCAAGCGAGCTCTCTCATCAAGCCACGATCTCGGTTGCTCCGTGCTCGCCAGACGGTGAGGTGCAAACAGTCTGTAAGCACTACCCACGAAAAACTTTGCACTTCTAGAAACGATGACGAGCTCCTCAGATGGAGCACCTTAGTCTTCCATTGGAATCAATCGCATGGTTCTTTTGCTTTAAAAATTAATTACAGTGATTTGCCCGAATACTCGTGTATTCACTTTATCCAGTCATTTTCCAATGTACAACTCTGGTAAAAGCGATCAAGGTTAATTTATTTAATTATCTCTCGTTTCCTGTTTTAAGTAATTTCTGACACTTTTCTTGAAACATTTGGTACATAGCACTCCGGAAAAAACGACCAAAAGGCTTTCCTTTCCGTAGATTTAAAGCAAAAAAACTTACAGAATGATTTCACTCTAACCAGACCAGCACCCTCCGAGTTTGACGGTGCATCAAGTGTTTACATCATACCCACCAGAAGCAGGAGATACGATCACACTGCAATAAAGGCAGAGACAAAATGAAAGGAAACACAGGGAGGTCAGCCAGTGTAAGCACCGGCTGGCTACCATGTGCTGTGAAAAAGGGTAACCGGAATAAAGGGGGAAGGAACAAACGAATAAAAAAGTAAAGTAAGAAAAATTGACACAATAACGCGATGCTACGCGCTACAAATTTCAAAGCCGGTCGCGCAGTCCACAAGCCTTTAAAAACTTGAGCAGAGGCCTTAAAGCCTTGAGCACCGAAACCCCTCTGGACCAGTGTCTTAGAACACTTTCCTTTCTAAAAGAGCGATCGTCCAGCTTTTCGAGCATGGTTGCGAGCACTTTTCTTTCCACATTGTAGTGGCGACAGTCACAGAGGAGGTTCTTGATCGTCTTCTAGCAGCCACCGCTATCGCAAGCAGGGCTATCGACCATTCCAATGAGGAGGGATTTTTCGTGAACGCCAGACCGAGCAACAGGTGACACAGAAGACAAGCTTTATTTCAACCCTGCTCTTCCATTGTTCATCTCATGCTGGAAGAGGAGAAAAAGGTGTCCGAATGGCGTTTTCTCTCTCCAGAGCGAGCTGACTATACATGCCAGTTCTGGCTTCACCCTATTGCCGTTAGGAGCGCTGCAGTGTTTGGGGGGTCATGTCCTGTCGTCTGCTACCCCATCCATTAACCAGAAAAGTTTAATGCCTTGTATCTGCACAAAAACGTGTAATTGGCGAAGCTAGTCATTTAATCGTTATAATAGCGTAAATGTAGATTACTGGTGGCTTGATGGCGATAAGGAACAATTACAACCAAAAAAACAAATTCACCAGAATATACCTACAGGGATACTACGGTTGCATAGAAAATGCATGGGGAAGCTTGGTATCGGTGGCGCAACATAAATTTCGGGCTGGGCCAACTGGAAATCTGGGAGTGGGCCAACCTAAATGGGCGGTGGGGGGGGGGTAGGGAAGAGGTTTTTCAACCTAAACTGGTGGGTAGGCCAACCTAAATTTGTTATGGGAGCCCAACTTGAAATTTGGGGGTGGGCCAACCTAAAGTTGCGGGTATTTTTCTTTTCCCATGAACAAATGAGGCAACAGTGTTTTTTGGTGTGCAGTAATTCTGGTCAAATGAATGGCAGCGCCGCAGCGCTTTATGAGATACCTGTCTGCCTTGTAAGTATTTCTTTTATCTCCAATTATACACGTCTCCTTCCTATGCTATTCGAAAACGATGCTAAGCACATAGGTCTTTGAATCTGGATCGGGAAAGGGTAGCAACTATATTTCTATATATAGGCGCACACTGATAATATTCTTGTTCGTTTGTCCTATAGCGCTACCCGCATACATATAAAAAAATATAAACATCGTTTTAGTTGATATATGGAACAATACTTTGTCGGCATTGATCCTAATAGGTAGCATGCGAAGGTTAATTGCTCAGCTGCTTGATCCTAAGTTTAGGTACTACTTAAGGCCCTAGGTAGTATGTGTGTTCCTCGCTCCCATGACCAGGAGTGGTTCTAGCTAACGCTCCTAGAGCTGGATAAGTACACATATACAAATACCCAAGAAAGTGTTCGGAACGATGATCCTAATGTAACGCAAGGGTAAAAACCATCGCACGCGTAATGTGAAAATGTGAGTTCAGCTCTCTCATCTGGGGCAATCTACCGTTCTGTAGCTCTTTTCCTCATTATCTCATAAGTCAAACAAAACTAACGATTAATTTTCCCACTGCTTTATCTGGCTTCATTGTCTGTGCTCTTCCGGTTGTAATTAGTTGGGACTTTAGTTCAAAAGATGGAGTGCACCATTTTTATATTTTTTCAGTAAATCGCTGAAGACTAGGGCGAGGCATGTACGGATGTTGAATCAGCCGCGTCACATTGAAAATATCAGCGTGACTATAGCGAGTGACTGAAGTATACCGTCATATACTGAACAACTTCGGCTCGTTGTCGACTCCGGTTGAGAAATTACATCCTTCCTTGGGTCAGAAAAAGTAAAGCCGCGATAAAAAATTCTATCACATAAAAATGTAAAATGTCTTATCGTACACGGTGGCTTGAGGAAGATCTGCGTGCCTAACTTGATTAGTAAATTATTGGTGGCTGAGAAGGAGTTCAGTGAGGATGCACCTAACGAACTTGCAGACACGGTGCAAGTTCAGATATCTAAGGCTAAGTGCGCCCTCAAAATCCCTTTCCGTCCTTAACTTTTGTCCCGTCTGACTTCGCAAACTAAACTCAGTCAGGCAAATATAGCTCCCGAGCTGGCAGCGGCTTTGCCCGGTTAACGCCATCGCTATGTCGAGTGCACGATTCTGTGATTCGGTGCCATTGAGTAAACAAACACTTCGTCCAGAGTCAATGGACCCAAGGGGATGTAAAAAACCCTTCAAAGGGAGTCAATATCACCGCCTTGCACAATACGGCCTTAACGGCGCTATGTACATATAAACTCGCCGTAAGTTGAAGTGCTAGCATAGGTCTGTGTTCTCGGACACTGAATGGGTGGCGTGAGCTACTCGAGCATTCAATTCGCCTGATTGAGTAGTTTTGTGGATGACGCGTGGTAAAGACTTAATTGTAGAACTGGTAGTTTCGGCTGAAGGGTGAATCACCGACAGAGATAACAAGTTTTACCGTTCTGCTTGATCTAATCGGACCGTGTTCTAATTAATCGCGACTATACGTGGGTGCGACATATACGGGTGCGCCAATGTTTCTAGCGTTCGTAAAAGCTTTGATGCGCCGTGTACGGGCGCCCTGAGTGTGAGCGCAAGTCAGGAACAGAGACACTCAAGTAATCATGGCTCTGGTCTTCGTCGTCTTCTTCAAGAGGCCACGGAAAAACACAGGAGCGCGTCTGCATCAAGAAAACTGTTACAGAAGTTTCGTTAGCTTTGTTCTGACGCCCGTCGGCAGCACACCCTTCCGGCGGATCGGAGCAGTGCAAGTTGAAAGCTCGCGCCGATCTGCTCCGGTGAACTGATTGGAGGCGCAGAGCGAGATGGCAAACCAACTAGGCTGCATTTCCGGCTTCCAGAACGTGACGTCAGGGCCTTTGCTATTTTGCCTTTCCTCCATGCTGCGCGCCAGCAGCTTTCACTCATGTGAGAATCCACGTGCGGCTCTTTGCGACGGGTTACAAATAAAAAGATCCGCAAAGAACAACATGAATAAAAATCATAGAAGAAAACGCTTTAGCACAGTAGGTTTGTTTGTAGGATTAAAACTTGTTTCATTCAATTCAGAGCCTATAAAGGACAGTTGCGCACAATTGGGGTCTAAAAAACGTCGAACGATATACAAGTGCTCTGTATATCAAGTACTCTTTATATCAAGTCGCTCTAGCCTCCACAGCGTTGACTGCCATCTATGGAACGGAGTACATAGGCGAACGCTTGCTACTCTACCAGCTACAACGCATTTGTTCGTTGTTCAAGCCTAGTCCAAAACCGAGGTCGCACTTTACGCTGTGTAGCATGATGTGGTATAGTATGAAGAACTTTATTAGGTCCTGAAGGTCAACCCAAGGTTGACGCGGGCCGCTCCCACGTTGGGACTGTAAGGCCGAGCCCTTCGGCCACATCGCGGGCCTTCTGGACTGCCCGTAACTGGTCACAGAGTGATTCACTGTGTGGCATTTGCCGCCACCATTCTTGTTCCTTGTCACAGTCTGTGAAGACCGCGGGGCACTGCCAAAGCATGTGGTCAAGAGTAATGATTCCATTGCACTTACTACAATTAGTTTGAGTTTCCCTCTCCGGATAGATCCTGTTAATGAAATCTGGACTTGGGTATGTTCTTGTCTGTAGCAAACGTAATGTGACCGCTTGGGCTCTGCAAAGCTTACGGTGTGGCAATGGGCATTCCCTTCTGCTTAAATAATAATGCTTCGTTATTTCGTTATATGTCAGTAATCGATCCCTGTGTTCCCCGGGTGAAGTGTAAGTTGCTCGGTCTTCAAGAGCACGGCTAGAAAACCCTCGTGCTGCTTCATATGCCACCTCATTGAGGTTTCTCCGAGCTCCGTCCACCACCCCCAGATGTACAGGAAACCAGCGGATTTCAATCCTCTCACTGTTGACCTTCTCTAGTAGTTTTGTTGCTATCCGTGTCGGATATCCGTTGGTAAAGTTGCGTATGGCTGTTCTAGAGTCGCTGTAAATATGTGTCCACCCATTAGCCCGGATGGCTAAGGCGACTGCTACTTGTTCTGCTACTGTTGGGTCCTTAGTATAGGTGGTGATCGCATCCCGTATGTTACCTTGAGTGTCTACGACAACAGAGGTATACGCATCCTAATTTTAACCCAGGAAGCGTCAACGAACATCGCCTGCTGCTTACGTTGATCTATGTCTTGAAGGAGTGCCTTCGCCCTTGCCTTCCGTCTCTCGAGGTTATGTGTCGGGTGCATGTTCCTAGGGAAGGGGGTTGTCTTTATTGTTTCTCGTAGTCTCGCTTGCAATTGTGTTAATAATTCTCCTTCGTTGCTGTGGTTGTTAATTTCTACGCCAATTTCTTCAACTAGGGCCCTCCCAGGTCGTGTCCCCATTAGTCTCTCCTGGTGGGCTACCTGTTGAGCCTCAGCTATCTCTTCTAGTGTGTTATGCAGCCCTAGGCGCAATAAGCTATCATTGGCCGCGCTGATGGGAAGTCCTAGTGCAGCCTTTATAAGTCGTCTGATTAAAGCGTTTAGCTTGTTCTTATCAGCCTGTGTCCATTGTAGCGTGCCAGCCACGTACAAGGAGTGGCAAAAGGCGAATGCATGTACCAATCTTATGGCGCTGCCTTCTCCTAGCCCCTTATGCTTGTTGGTAACTCTACGCAGAAGCCTAATGATTTCTTCTGACTAGATATGTGTTGTATCATCCTGCAATTAGATCCATGCGCTTGCAGGAGAAATCCTAGCACTCTAATAGTCTCCACCTGCCTGATTGGTTCTCCATTCTTGGAGTATATGTCAATGCTGGGTTCTTCCTGTGGGATATACCGTTCGGCTTGCGCCCGTGCTTACTGCTCCGTAATACCAATAGTTCTGATTTTTTAGCAGAGCAGTTCAGTCCCATACCCTCAAGTGTTCTTCCCACCAAATAAATACTTTCCTGGAGTTTGGTCTCTGTTTGTCCCATATTACCTTCGGCATTCCAGATTGTTACATCATCTGCATATATTGCAAAGTGGATACCCTCAATCTGCGCGAGACCTCGAGTCATATTTGACATTGCCAAAATATATAACATGGAAGGTAGGAAAGACCCTTGTGGTGTCCCACGATTCCCAAGTTCCAGGGTTGTCGATTGGAGCTCGTCTAACCTGAGACAAGCAGAACGGCCACCTAGAAAGGCTTTGACTATATTGTGCAATCTCTTACCCAATCCCATCTCCGAGAGGATATCCAATATGGCCCTGTGCTTGATGCGATCAAAGGCCTTTTCTACATCTAGGCCTAGAAGTGCTCTCGTATGTAGCGGGCTAGCAAGAATGAGGTGATATTTGATTAAAAGCATTGCATCTTGAGTCGAAAGTCCAGCACGGAAACCGATCAGGTTATGCGGAAGAACATTTCCGTTTTCTACATACTTAGTCTATTGAGTATGACATGCTGCATGGTTTTGCCCAGACATGATGTTAACGATATGGGTCTTATGTTATCTAGATTGAGTTGCTTGCCTGGTTTGGGAATAAGAATTGTATTAGCAATTGTCCATTCCTTCGTATAATCACCGTTTTTCCAGAGTTTGTTGAAATACTCTGTTAAATATTTTATAGAATCATCGTCCAAATTTTTCAACAGGCTATTGGAAATGCCATCTGGACCGGCAGCAGAACTACGGTTGAGGTCATACAGGGCTGCGCGGACTTCGCTTTCTGCGATGTCTTGAGCCATAGGCTCACAGTCTTCCCTTGTATATTGAGGCAGGTCTGTACTCTCATTGATATCCTTAAGTGACTCTCACGATGGACCCCCGCAGGGGCGTCTGCGCAAGCAGGCGTTTGGTGCGTTGCGACACCACGTACCCGAGCACACGAGGGTTGGACCTTCCCGCGTGTAGCCGTGCGCGGCTTAGCCGTGTCCGGGGAAAAGGGGATCCTGGGGGTTGAGCCAATGCCGGGTGTTTGGACCTTTACGGCCCCTCGGCGGCGGCAACACACCCCTTTGGCCTCGGCTTCACGTAGACGGCACCCCCGGACTGACCCACCCGGGGGAAATCGGCAGTCGCCTTTTCCTGTCCTCCTCTCCAATCTTCGTCTTTCTCTGCCACTTTTGCATCTTTCCTGTCTTCTCTTCACTTCTTTTGCTTCCGTATTTCCTGGCGGCAAGGGTTAAGCGTGTGTAATGTATCCAATCTTGGGTATATGCATTAGGTTATAGTGGCTGTGTACTGCTGGCGCTGGCAGGCTGCATTTATACAGAATCTTGTCACGTCCCCGTGTTGGGCTCCATGGTGGGTGGCTGGCACAGCTGCCGAAATTTCAGTAATTTCTATGGCTTTTAGCTCATTCCCCAAGCTACCTGATCGACCTCTTTTGAAAAGAGGCCGCACCGATGAACCCTTCAACTTTTTCGCCAAGAGCAAAGATATTTTCCCACATTTTCACGTGATCCATACCGAAACGAATCAAAGGACCGTAAGAACGCTTTCTCCATTTGTTGTTGCGAAGTGCCTCACAGACACACTGGGCCCTGGATACAAAATTACTAAAATGGCCAGTGGCGACCTTCTCCTTGAAGTTCGTGACAAAATACAACACGACAAATTGACAAATCTTGTTTCATTTGGTGAGACCCCAATTTCAATAACCCCTCACCGTTCCCTCAACAGCACAAAAGGTGTAGTTTCAGAGCAGGACCTTCTAGAACTGACTGAGGCAGAGCTCCTAGAGGGCTGGAAGGAGCAGCATGTCACTAATGTGCAACGAATCAAAATCCGCCGAGATGACAAGGAAATACCCACAAAACACCTGATCCTTACCTTTTGTACCAGCACTCTCCCTGAAAGCATCGAAACAGGCTATATGAAAATTACTGTCAGACCGTACATACCAAATCCACGACGATGTTTCAAGTGCCAAAGATTCGGCCACGGCTCTCAGAGCTGGCGAGGCCGTACCACCTGTGCAAAGTGCGCGTCCCATGACCACCCTGCGGACAACTGCAACGACCCACTTCACTGTGCAAACTGTGACGGTGAACACGCCGCCTATTCTCGCTCCTGTCCTTCATGGAAGAAGGAAAAAGAAATCATAACACTTAAAGTAAAAGAAAGTATCTCATTCAAAGAAGCGCGCAAGCGTCTTTCTATTGCACAGGGACCAACATTTTCCGAAGTGGCACGGCTGGGGGCACGGCCACAACGGTATTCGGCGGCGCTTAGGACCACCCAGAGTCGACCGGCGGCATCGCCACTTGCCCCCACTGCGGGACCAGCTAGTGCTGGCCTGCCGCCCAGCAAGATCCAGCAGCCCTCAGGGTCTGCTGTCTCTAGTTCTTTAAGGGCCTCTGCACGCGTAGAGAAGCCCGAAACACCCGCGAGCGGACACCGCGAGCGGACATCCAACGCCTCGGCGGAGGCGATGGATACATCACAAAGTGCGTCGGCGTCCCAGACGCCGAAGGCTCGGCGCAGTTCTCAGGAGCGCGCCAAAAAGGACAAAACCCGCATCACAGGGCCTGGAAAGAGCCCTGTGGGCTAAAGTAGCTTCTCTCTCCTAAACACACTGCACATATCAATAACAACATGGATACACCAATATTACATTGGAACGTTAGAGGTCTCCTCCACAACCTCGACGACGTCAAAGAACTCGTACATAAATATAATCCCAAGGTGCTGTGTGTACAAGAAACACATCTAAAACCAACACAGTCAGGCTTTCTGACCCAATTCGCCATTTTTCGCAAGGACCGGGACGATGCCAACACCTCTTCCGGTGGTGTAGCAGTAATAGCTGATAAGTCCGTTGCATGCCGTGCTCTGGAACTTCAAACACCTCTTGAGGCAGTTGCGGTTCGGGCCTTACTGTTTGGAAAATTAATTAGCATTTGTTCTATCTACATACCACCTAACTTTCGGCTCCATCGAACAGAACTCGAGGGTATTATAGATGCCCTGCCAGACCCATACATACTGGTTGGGGATTTCAATGCACACAACACTCTTTGGGGGGATTCCCGATGCGATGCCAGAGGTCGAATAATAGAACAAATCCTGTTTTCTTCAGGCGCCTGCGTGCTAAATAAGAAACAACCAACATTTTACAGTCTTGCACATAACACATACAGTTACATAGACTTAAGCATAGTATCCCCCACCTTAGTGCCCCGTTTAGATTGGAAAGTTATTCAGAACCCTTATGGCAGTGACCATTTTCCTGTGATCCTCCAATCTACAAAAGAACATGATCCTCTCCCATACGACCCTCGATGGAAGATTGCATCTGCAGACTGGGAAAAATTTAGAACTCTTACGTATATGCCTCAAAACATTCTTAACGATTTTAATATAAACGACGCTGTTGCTTATTTTACCGCTTTTATGATTGACGCCGCATTGGAGTGCATCCCACAAACAAACGGGACCCCGAAGAAAAGGAGAGTGCCCTGGTGGAACGAGGACTGCAGGAATGCACGGAAAAGACAGAATAAGGCCTGGGACATGCTGCGCCGCTCTCCAACAACTGAGAACCTTGTTAACTTCAAACACATAAAGTCCCAAGGAAGACGAACACGGCGCACGGCTAAAAGGGAAAGCTGGGAAAAATATATCTCCGGTATTAACTCCTACAAACAAGAAGGAAAAGTATGGAGTCGGCTGAAAAAATTAGTAGGCCACCAACCTTACCTCCTGCCTTTGGTCGATGTCCAAGGCAATAACCTTGAAGACCAGGCTAACGCCCTTGGCCAGCATTTCGAACATGTGTCCAGCGCCGAACATTATTCGGAGCTTTTCCACAAACTAAAAAAATCTGCAGAAAGCAAGCCGCTCAATAGAAAGTGTCGAGAAAACGAACCTTACAACAGTCCCTTCAGTGTTATGGAATTCAGAGCATCATTAAACACTTGTCAAAGCTCTGCTCCCGGAGCCGACCGTATTATGTACGAGATGATAAAGCATCTGGACTCTAGCGCTCAAATGGCTCTGCTGTCCCTCTTTAACACTATTTGGGCAACTGGGTTCCTTCCACTGGCATGGAGAGAAGCCATCGTAGTACCCATTCTAAAACAAGGTAAAGATGCATCCTCAGTGGAAAGTTACCGTCCCATTGCTTTAACAAGTTGTCTTTGCAAATTTTATGAAAAAATGATAAACCGCAGGCTCTTACATTTCCTTGAAGAAAACAAACTGCTCGATCCTTATCAGTGCGGCTTTAGAGAAGGCCGTTCTACAACAGATAGCCTTGTTCGCATAGAAGCAAACATCCGCGAAGCTTTTATACATAAACAGTTTTTTCTGTCTGTCTTCCTCGACATGGAAAAAGCTTATGATACAACGTGGCGGTTTGGAATATTACGAGATCTTTCAGAAATTGGTATCCGCGGGAATATGCTCAACATAATAGAAAGCTACTTAACAAATCGCACGTTCCGCGTTAGAGTTGGGAATGCTCTGTCCAGACCATATACACAGGAAACTGGGGTGCCGCAGGGAGGCGTACTCAGCTGTACGCTTTTCATCATAAAAATGAACTCCTTACGTTCAGCAATACCACCCGGCGTGTTCTACTCCCTATATGTAGATGATATACAGATCGGTTTCAAGTCGTGTAACCTCGCAATCTGTGAACGACACATCGAGATTGGACTGAACAAAGTGTCTAAATGGGCCAGAGAAAATGGCTTTAAAATAAATGCCAATAAAAGCTCATGTGTGTTATTTACACGAAAGAGAGGACTGACCGCAGATCCCAATATAGACTTAAATGGACAGCGCATACCTGTAAACACAGAACACAAATTTCTGGGCATTATTCTGGATAAAAAATTAACTTTCAATCCGCATCTAAGATATCTTAAGCACAAATGTCTAAAAACAATGAACATTCTAAAAATCTTGTCGCATGCAACATGGGGCAGTGACAGGAAATGCCTCATGAATGTCTACAAAAGCCTTATACGTACGCGCCTAGACTATGGGGCCGTGGTTTACCAGTCTGCCACCCCAAGCGCCTTAAAGATTCTTGACCCTATTCATCACTTAGGCATCCGCCTGGCTACCGGTGCCTTCAGGACGAGTCCTGTGGAGAGTCTCTACGTTGAAGCCAACGAGTGGTCGCTTCATCTTCAGAGGTCGTACTGCAGTTTCCTTTACTTTCTGAAAGTTAACGCGAACCGCGACCATCCGTGTTACGAAACCATAAACAACCTTACATCTGCAACGCTGTTTGATAATCGACCTGCAGCTAGAGAACCATTTTCTCTGCGCGTTAGAAAACTTTCTGAGGAAATGGAAGTTCCGGCTCTTGAGCAAAACCTTATGGCCCCAGCAAAGCCACTGCCGCCGTGGCAGTGGCAGCATATAGAATGCGATACATCCTTCATAGAGGTTACAAAACACGCTCCAGAGGCACACATAAGAATGCATTTCTTAGAACTCCAGCACAAGTACCCGGACACAGAATTTTACACTGACGCTTCGAAGTCGCACGCTGGCGTTTCCTATGCAGCTGTCGGCCCATCGTTTTCCGAATCCAACGTTATGCACCCGGAAACGAGCATCTTCACCGCAGAGGCTTACGCAATACTGTCTGCTGTCCAACAAATCAAGAAAACAAAGCTACAGAAAGCCATTGTATTTACAGACTCCCTATCTGTCGTAAAATCTCTGATATCACTCAAGAACCTCAAGAATCCCATACTCATTAATCTATATTCACTCCTGTGCAAATTATATTCGTGTAATAAACAGGTCATAGTATGCTGGGTGCCTGGGCACAGGGGCATCGAGGGCAACACGCTCGCTGATGAAATTGCCAAATCCATTACAAAAAAAGCTGGCAACCCTTCCATAGGTATCGCACCTTCAGACCTAAAGCTATTTTTGCGCAAAAAACTTAGAAGGCATTGGCAACAGATGTGGGATAGCGAAACTTCCAATAAACTCCATTTAATTAAGCCACACTTAGGAAATTACGCACCACTAACGAAAACAAGGCGAACTGAAGTCATTTTCTGTCGCCTTAGTATAGGCCATACCTATGGCACACACTCTTATCTATTGACCGGTAGCGAAGTTCCAACCTGTTGTAAATGTGGCGAAACACTGACCGTCCTCCATGTCCTGCTGGAGTGTCGGGAAGCGGAATCTCAAAGAAAAAAGCACTTCCCTCTAGCGTACCGACAGCAGATCCCTTTACACCCATGTATGTTCCTTGGTGCTGACCCGCTTTTTAACCCAAAAACAGTTTTTAACTTTTTACAGGATGTTGACACATTACAAATACTAGGCCCACAAGTTTCGTAGCACGGCCTCTAATCAGAGGCTCCTGCTGCGAAAGCAGCGCTTTGTATAGCACTTGCCTCTGGGCCCTTTCAGTTAAGGACCTTGTTGAGGCAGTAGTGCTACTGACATATATGCATTTTAGTACCTCACACCTTCACGGTATAACTTTTAGGCTAACAGCACACCTCACGAACCATTGTCATTATGTTAACATGTTCATACCCTGCTTCTTGTCTTATGCCTCTATACAGCCACACTATCTCGTCATAGACAGCCACCATACCCTTTGTTGTTACTTTTATCACCGAGTACATAACACCATTGCTTGGCGCTCTTTGGCCATGACTGGCCCTTGCGCCACAAAACCCTATACATCATCATCATCTCACGATGGACGAGTCGTGCTACTGCTGTTCTCCTATTAGATTTCGTGTCGTTCTCATGAAGCAAATGTCTAAGTAAGTTCCAATTTCCGCCACCTCTGATTCGAAAATCTGTGGAATTACAAAGCTCACCTCATTGTTGTTTGTGTAAATTTCTGGAGTGTTCTTCAATCTCCCTATTCACCAATGCTATGCGCTTCCTGAGTCTCCTGTTCAGCAGTCGCGTTTTCCATCTTTTTAACATAGATTGTTTGGCTTCAATCAAGTGCGCCAGCCTACTGTCCATGATTTCGATGTCCTCCTCTGTGGTAATATCCTTCGTTGCCGCCTTTACATCTTCCCTGAGCTGAGTGGTCCAAGTTCGGAGTGTTTTATTTTGTCCTGCCTCTGTCTCAGCTCTGCTTTTCCTTGCTTTCTGAAAAAGATCCCAGTCAATGTAGTTAAAATGCTTTATCTCACTACTTGGTGTTTCCAATAGTATTTGTAATATGTAATGATCACTACCCATGTCAATATTGGAGTTATTCCCGCCAGTGTTCACTAAATTTGATACGAAAGTAAGGTCTGGGGTGGAGTACCACACCTAGTGAGATAAGCTGGGTGTGTGATGAGGGACAGATTAAGATCTGTAGCTAGGTGCCAGATTGCGTCCTCTTTCTTAGTATTCCACCGATATCCCCAGGTTTGGTGCGGAGTGTTGAAATCCCCTCCAATAATGAGGGGAGCGCGCTGAGAAACAGCCATAGTCCTATTAAGAAGTGCCCTGAAACTCTGTTTCATGTCGCTAGGGCTGCTAAAACATTAAGACAAAAGAGGCTTTGCGGTTTGCCTCTATTTTTTTTCAAAATATTTCCACAAGCAAGTATTCAAATTTTTTTTCCGATGCGCAAACCATGTTCTATGTAAGGTATTTCCTTATCTACAAACGTGGCTAGCCCCCTACCCGGCTCTTTGCCCCTGCATGTCACTTTATGTCCGGATACGCAGATCTCATCTGCCAAGGTTTCCTGCAGCATAATTATTTTCGGTTTGTCTGGAGAGGTTTTTATTAACTGCATGAGAGGTGCTTTTTCGTGATAAAATCTTCGGCAATTCCATTGCTACACGGTAAAGCACCCCCTGCTAGCCATTGCTTATAGAACCCGCCTTATTGCTACCCGGTAGAGTGCGCTTTGCAGAACCCCCCGACGCGCCAGGGAGCGATCTGACGCTTTCTGCTTCTGAGGGTAGATCTTCTTCGTCCTTGCCTTGCGCTTCTACTTTGGTAAGCCGCTTTTCAGCCGTCAGTCTCCATTTCCATAAGTTATCAACTTTGAAGGTAGTTTTATCTAAGGCATCTCTAAGTTGTTTAATCGACTCCTTGATCTCTTCCTAAGCAGATCACACTGTCGTTTCTACTGGGCTTATTGCCCCGCTTCTTCGGAGCTGGTGTGTTTTCTTCATCCTGGCTGTTGTCATTATTCACCGTTTTGGCTATTGCTACATTTGTGGAGCTAGTCTGCGAGTTCTTGCGAAAATCTATAACCTGCTTAGTAAGTTGTTCATTTGCATTTCTCAGATACGTTACTTCTTTAATTAGCTGTTCTACCCTGGCATCATTATCTCCCACCGGCCGCCCCGCACCGCTCTCCGCAGTCCTCACAGTACCTTTCACTTTGTCGGCCCAGGTTGTTCCAGATGTCGTGTTGTCGCCAGGCGTCTTCCCTCCTCCTTCGAAGCGCACCTGCACTTCACGTGATCTGGAGCGGCTTCTGCCCTTCGACGGTGAACGGCGTCTTGACCGTGTGGGGCTTCTTGAGCGCATGCGCCCCCTGGTGCCCGTTCGGGCATCCCATTGCAGCTGAGCTGATGTCGCCCCCGATGCAGATCTGTTGCGTTCCCGTCGTTGAACTCGCACCATGTATGGAATTTGGTACTGCTGTCGGCAAGTCTTGTCTCCAGTTGGGTGGACCCCTCCACAGAATTTGCAGTTTGGCACACACATGTGATTGTCCTCCGGGTTTTGAGTTTCACGTCCTCTGCACTGTACCACGTCCGGTGTTGGACATGCATCTGATCGATGTCCAATCTTTCCGCAAGCATAGCAGACATCAAACTGCTTCCTATACAGGTAGCACCTTACAAGGGTCGACCCGTATCTGACATAATTGGGTACCTTGAGCCCATCAAACGGAACAATGACCGAGCCCGTGTATTTAATACGTTTGGCTGCTAATGTCATTGGGTTAAAGTCATGCACAATGTTCTTCGTTATCGTGGCCTGATTGTCTCTGAGGTCTACTCTCCGAATCACCCCTTTACACGTGGTATGCGGAGCTGTCTCGTAGGCGGTCACTTCATATTCGGTTTCCACTATAATAATTGACCTGATTCGTACATACCTGGCAGTATGACTGGGATCTGGTCTACTAATTACTACGAAATTTTGCGTGAAGTTAGGGCAAACGACATCCTCTCGGGCTTGTTGTGGAGTCAGCCCCGATGCTTCAATAATCGCCACGCCTATCGCTGTGGTGCTCACTTTGCTCAAGTTGAGACCTCCTCGTGGGCGGATGATGATTTTGCTGTGCTCCTCGGGCAAATGGGGCATCCTTGATGCCTTGACAATCCGGTTTTTGAACATAGTGGTTGTAGGCTCCTTCTTCTTGCTGCTATTGCCTTGGTCTTGCTGGCTCTGCGCCGATGTTTTCCCATCGCCAGCAATCTTTGTGGTGGAGCTAAATTTTCGGCTTGTCACAATTCGCCAACGTAGCTCTTCCTCATTCTCTTATAATCCGGTAGCGTCTTCATCTTCCATGCGCGTTTCCGCCATCGCGGCCTGGTGGAGCCAGTAGGCCTACTTGAGTCTGGCACCAAGAAAGGCCAGTAAAAGTCCAAAAATGAAAGTCCCACCTTAAAGAGAGGTGTCCGTGAATTCCCGGGGACTTCACAAATCCAGTGATGTGCTTTAATCCGTGATGGTGGCAAATAAGGCTGCACAAACATTCAAAAACAACGGAGCCGATATGAGGGACATCCGCACCTCGGCTATGATACGGTGTTTTGAATTTCTCAGCTGGGTGCATTAGCAGAGTCTCTGGACACCTTCGTCACTCTCACATAGACTGGGCATTCATGGTAAGGGGCAGAGTGATGCTGAAAAGTGCTCAACAAAGCACAGTCTTCCCTTGCAATAAAATTGCAAAAATCCGTTTTGAACTATCAGCAACCATATATTCTACCGACAGCGAGTTTCATAAAAGTACCGCCTAAAAGCGTGATAACAAAACAAGATAGTTTTGCTATTTTTCGCATGGTTTGCCACCATGTTTAGCTTCGTGGCAAGATACGGCGAGTTGCAAGGCCACACAGAAATTCTACAGTAAAAATTTGCCGTAAAGAAAAATAAAAATAAAGACGAACGAAAACGCGAGAAGATTCTAACAGCAACATTTTTTTTCTCATTGCGCCTTCTCTTTCCACGTGAACACATACCAACTAGGTCAAGGAGAAGGCCCTCTGATGCACTGCTCCGATTTGCCTCGAAAAATAAAAGTAGGCTAGACGACTTCATTCCAGAAGTTGAAGTAATTGTGTGGTAGGAGCTGTTTCTGGGAATCGATAAAAAAGCAGACAGGTTCGGCATGAGTGCCGAGGAGAGATTTGTCTGCCGCAAAACATAGATTCGTGCGCAATATGGCCACCTTCAATAATGAAAGCCGGGTCGTACGATTGAGAATGATCCACGCACATAAAAACGAGCATCTGTTGATGAAACGGCGCAACGGTGATCGGCAAAGAAGACGCAGAGTATTTCACGAATTAAGTAGATTATTTATTTAAATGCGAGGCTTTCTTTCTGAGAAACCCGTTTGAGTTTCTTCTGTAGCTTCGTGTTACGAATGGTTGGAGGACAATTTTTTTTTCCTTTCATCAACCTATGTCTACCTTGCGGGCATCCGCAAAGCTGTCTTGATATATTCATTCTCTATGCGCTTCTTGTTGCCGATTAATTCACCCTTGCGCTGTAATCTGCTAGCTTCCTGGTTAACTCAGATCGCAGAGCGACTGCCCCGGAAAGACGATGGTCCCTAGTTTAAATTGCGGACCAGGACGAATTTTTGCTCCATTGCGACGCTTGCTTTCTGACAAACCCGTATGGATTTCCTTTGTAGCGTGGGGCTACAGTCGGGTAGACGAAATGAAAATGCAAAACATTTCCTTCACCTTTGCGCGATTAAGCAGAAGTGATTTGACATAAGATTTTATGCACTTATGTGTAAACAAAAGTGGCTGTTTGGATTTATTGCGAGGAAGAAAGTAAGGGATTACAATTAATGCAAAAAAATTATAATGTATCCACGCACGCATGGAATGTGGTCAAGCAGGACAAAAACTGGCCGAGAACTGTCCAAAGATTGGAACACCTTTACCAGGGCGCGCCCAATCATCAATTGAGAGATGAGAACTGGCGAAGAAATGACAACTCATTCACCTGTGCTCAATGTTTCACATCCCTGCACAAACTGTCATTGATGTGCGCGCAGCATGCTAGCGTGGTACACATTCACTTCACTCCATATTATAACGTGCACCAACATTTCCTCATCCAAGCTTTAAGACGTGGCTACTCACGGTAGAAGGCCAGCTCCACAAACCAAGAAAACTCGGCCTTTGTGGCCGGCGCCAAATGCGCTTTTCTTCTTTTTCGACGTTACCCTTAGAACACGCTAGCTCTTCTTTCGAAATGAGCTGCGCTGGAAGCGTGGCGTGCTTCGATGTCAACACGAGGTGAAAATAGCGCTCAAGTCACGTATCCAGCAAACACAAGCCGTGCGACTATTTGGTGCTGTTTTAAACCGAAGACAGCGGCTTTAAATTTGTCGTCACTTTTTTCCTCCCACTTGGGCTTCCTTTTAACACAAACCCGAAGGGCAAGGATCTTCCCCTGATCCTGCTCAATATAAAATGAACGCGGGCCTATACACACCCACCAAGAGCTCAAGTTTTCCAGTTTCTCCCATCTCAAGTTCCGAAGGTGGGAAAACTTGCTCGGTAAACATCGAGCCAGCCGGATCTACACTTCAGTGTCTCCGCGTCCACGAAGAATTTTTTTTACTCGCGTTAGCCTGCTTGTTTACGCCGACGGAAGAAGCGGTTGCACTTCGTTCCGGTAAAGATAGGACGTGCTTTTGTGTACGCGTCTTGGACGGATGGAAACATTTTTATTCCTGTCATATACTTTCGACCGGGATCTGCGCTATGTTCGCGATATTTCCGCATTTTAGAAAACGCCTGGATCTGTAAAAGAAGGTTCAAAATATAACGCTTTTTTTCATCTCGTGTAGGTTTTTTTTTCTGCGAATTATGGAGCCAAGGACATCCTGACGTGCAGTATTTTCGAAAGTCTATGGCAAGAAAAAAAATATATCGGGACACTTTGAGAGTTACGTTTTACCGTTCCCCGGCCTACCGAAGACTAAGCGCTGTTCTTTTGTGCTGGGAAGCGTCTACGAACAACAAGTAGTGGCATCCATGAGACCAGTTTCCACATGTTTGCTTGTAAATGGAAAGCGGGACTATGAATCCGCAGCTATAGAACTGTAAGCGCAAGCTGAGAAGAAAGGCTCCATTCTTTTATTTTAAAGAGAACAAGTTGATTTTACGTTTACCATGTGGCTACACACCCACCAACACAACGCGTAATGAATAACAGACAAATACGCACAAGGACTCATGCACGCGGGCACGGAAATAGTTTACATAGTTACAGATTTACTTCCTGCACCTCTCCCGGTAGAGCGCTTCAACTTCTTTGTACTGAAAGTGAACCGACAGCGCCTTGTGCGTTTGTAGAGAGTGCATGCGCATTTACGGTTTGGGTCACAATGGATATCGCAGTATACATTTCGCACCCAGTGACCTTGTTTGATGGAACTTCCTTCTGGAAGGAGTGGAAGAGTAGTCATTTGGTATCGTTTTTTGCATCGCGGGACTTCTTTTTCACCTAAAACTTAGGCGCACTGACTGTCTCTTGCTGAAAACATCCCTGTTTAATGTTTCATATGATTGTCTACAAGTTCGTAACTAACGTATTTGTCACTTAGGAAAGCTATTTAATAGCGCGGTAATTATATGGAAATACCGCATGAGGAGTGTCATCAATAAAAAAACTGAGCTGAATTTAGAACACAGCTGTAAAAAAATGGTGTGAATTGCGCAATATGTTACCTCTTTTATTAGAAACGTGGTTCTCATTATTTTGGACAACGTGCCTAAACGTTTGCTGAAAAATCCAGCCGTACACCCTATGCCTGCATATACGGGTATTGTAGGCTCATCTACTGCAGTGGAGAAATGTGTAGCCGCCAGACAATTATATAATAAAATAACAGCAAGTGGCCAAGCAGGCGCCCTGTACCGCAGTGTTCGGTTAAGCTGATGGCTCGAACTGCATAGAGCCAAAGTTATAGAATAGTGCTTGGTACGAAATTTTTTTCAAATTTCTCAGACAGCGCAATTACCTTATTATTTTAGTAGGCTGAGTCTTCGAGGTGGCTCAGTGGCGGCATCTACAAAGTGATAATGGCTTTGCGGGATACAATATGCTCGTGCATTCGCAGCTTCAGACGAGCAGGCAAGGCAGCGCCTTATACAAATTTTTATTGAGGCTTCAAGCTTAATTGCTTTTCCAGCTACCTTGCAGCGCTCATTACAGGTTTATCTTTTGTTGGATGCATATCTCGATGCTATTCCTCATCAACGCATTTTTTTTGCACATATATGATTATTTCTGGTGATTTCATACATTTAATGAAAAGAAACATTCTGAATAGGGCAGGTTGCACCTTTATTGCCTCATATGCATACGTGGATATCAGGTGTACAACCTAACTCAACTGTTAAATTATTACGTAGCTCACGAAATTTAGCGGAAAATAATCTTTAATAATGTAGTGAAAGGGGAGCAAGTTATAATAGCAGATTCAAAAGAAGCCACGTACATTAAGTTTTCGCAACGTATGTATTTCGAGTGTAATATCACTGTCAAAACTAAACTCTTCATGATTTTTCTGAGGACGTTTTACCTGTTTGGCTATAAAGTGTACTAGAATATATCGTTGCCTTCCTTAGGGCAGCGTAAATATAAAATTTAATAAAAGCCAACATATTTTTTGTTCTAGCAATAATTTTTTTTATTATACACTCTTCCCCCGCAGGGGCGTCTGCGCAAGCAGGCGTTTGGTGTGTTGCGACACCACGTACCCGAGCACACGAGGGTTGGACCCTCCCGCGTGTAGCCGTGCGCGGCTTAGCCGTGTCCGGGGAAAAGGGGATCCTGGAGGTTGAGCCGATGCTGGGTGTTTGGACCTTTAAGGCCCCCCGGCGGAGGCAACACACCTCTTCGGCCTCTGCTTCACGTAGACGGCACCCCCGGACTGACCCACCCGGGGGAAATCGGCAGTCGCCTCTTCCTGTCTCTCTCTCCCCAAACCTTCGCCTTTATCCCTCACTTTTCGATCTTTCCTGTCTTCTTCTCTCTTCCATTTACTTCCTTTCTCCACGGTGGCAAGGGTTAACCTTGTGTGGATATCCTACCTTGGGTGCACCATATTTGGTTATAGCGACGGCGTACGGCTGGCGTCGTGCAGGCTTGTACACAAGCTCTGCCGCGTCCCCTCGTTGGGCTCCGTGGTGGGCGGTCGGCGCTGTTGCCGAACATACTCATTTTCTATGGCAGCACAAACCTCTCTCGTCTATGATCGGCGTCTGAAAAGATGCCGCACCGAAGTACCATTCCATTTCTCGTTTCGGAGCAACGCTCCATCCTTCCCCAAGTACTATGTAGTACATAGCGAAAGCAACATGCCAGTAAGAAAACTCTCACCATTCCTTGTAGCCAAATGCTTGAAAGTAAAAATCGGACCGACGTACAAAGCCTCCAAAATGTCTAGCGGGGACCTCCTCCTAGAACTGAATGACAAAGACCAAGTAGAGAAGCTGACTGACCTTACCAGTATTGGCGACGCCACAGTGACAATTTCACCACATAGAACACTGAACACAAGTCGGGGAGTGATATCTCAAGAAGACTTTATTGGACTGAGCGATGAGGAACTCCTTGAGGGTTTCCAAGAACAAAATGTAACAAAAGTACAAAGAATAGTAATCCGTAGAAACGATCAAGAAATCCCCACTAAACACGTTATACTCACCTTCGGAACAAGCGTAATGCCTACCTCTCTCGATGCCGGTTATGTCAAAGTCAATGTGAGACCATATATCCCAAACCCCAGACGATGCTTCAAATGCCAAAGATTCGGACATGCTTCACATGCATGCCGAGGACAAACAACATGTGCTAAATGCAGCTCCAACGATCACCAATCTGAGCATTGCACCTCTCCACCATATTGTGTTAACTGTAAAGGAGACCATCCAGCCTATTCGCGTTCGTGCCCATGCTGGAAAAAGAAAAAGGAGATCATTGCACTAACTGTAAAAGAAAAAATCTCGTTCTTCGAAGCCAGAAAACGACTGTCGTACCTTTCGCGACGCAGTTATGCCGACGTGACGCAGGCGGGGGCAGCGTCACAGAGGCCTCCGGAGTCCTCCGAGTCCACGCGCTGTGGTGCCGCAGTGACTCCTCCCGCCCCCGCGGTGGAAGCAGTCAGTACTGCTCCGCCCTCTTCAACGGCCCTGCAGACAGCAGTCCCGCAGGGCCCTAAGATCAAGCGCACTCCAAGGCCCGAGACACGTGTCTCGGCGCCAAACTCTCGGTCCTCCAGCGCCTCAGAGAGAGCAATGGAGGTCGAAACAAAAACCCCGGTGTCCTCGACACCAAAGGACACGCGCTCTCTCGAGCGCGGTAAGAGGGACAAAATCCCAATAACAACTCTAAATAAGAAGGCGATAACCTAAGGGTTATCGCTCTGTTGTATCCACCTTATTCAGATCCATGTCACCTAACATCTTTCTTACCTCCCATTCACTCGTTAATATCATTTTTTACCTTTCAATTTTACAATGGCTTTTATGATCCAATGGAATTGTAGAGGTCTCTTACGTAACTTAGGTGACATAAAACACCTGTTAATAAACTTCTCTCCTGTGGCCCTGTGCTTACAGGAAACCGACCTAGGCGATAAACACAAAAACATTTTAAAAGGCTTCACCGTTGTACGGCGCGACCGTACTCAGGCGAACCGGCTGTCCGGTGGTGTAGCCATTGTTCTTCCAGGTGGTATAGCAGCCAGAGAAGTTCCCATTGACACTCACATAGAAGCCGTTGCTGTCACCGTTTTAGCTCACAAAACCATCACCATTTGTTCAGTATACATTCCGCCGCATTCAAATTTTACCGTAAGAGACCTAGAGTTAATTTTAAACCAGCTACCTGAACCATTTTTAATAGGCGGTGATTTTAATTCGCATAACACGTTATGGGGTAGTAAAACTACTGACAACAGGGGTCAAGCGCTTGAAGATTTTATCCTAACAAATGACATATGCCTTTTAAACACAGGTGCGGCTACTTACTACTCCCGAAGCACAGGAGCTATGAGTTGCTTAGATCTAGCACTGTGCTCTCCATCTCTTTTTTGCGATTTTCAGTGGAATGTTATTCAGAACCCCTATGGTAGTGACCATATGCCCGATATCATTAACAGAACATCTACTTTTCCTACCATCCCACTGAGGCCACCCCGTTGGAAACTCCATCTAGCAGACTGGCCCCTCTTTACCGAAAAGGCCACTCTGGATAACATATCAGATGAGCTAACCATAGATGAAATGAACGATCTGATCACCGCCTGTATACTTGCTGCAGCAGCAGAAACAATCCCACAATCGTCAGGCTTCCTAAGAAAAAACCTAAAACCCTGGTGGACGAAAGAATGTACGCAAACAAAAAAACTACAAAACAAAGCGTGGGGTATCTTTCGGCGATACCCATCACAAGATAGTCTACTCTCTTTCAAAAAAGCAAAAGCGAAAGCCAGGTACACACGCAGACAAGCAGAAAGACAGTCATGGAAAAATTATGTATCGTCTGTAAATAGTTCAATAACATGCAAACAAATGTGGGATCAGCTTCGCAAGTTTAGAGGCGATTACGCTTCTTACACTATCCCCATACTGTCACCTCCAGGCACACAAACAAATATAGAAGAACAAGCAGACACATTAGGGCAACATTTCCATGATATCTCAAGCTCGAAAAACTACTCTGCTGCATTCCTGAAACATAAACAATTAGCAGAAAAACTAAAGCTTCCGACCACAGAAAGTTCAGAAAGACTGTATAGTGGCCCTCTAACACTTCCAGAAATCAACAGAGTCCTTACTAGTGGCAAAAAAACAGCACCCGGTCCGGACAGGGTACACTATGCAATGCTAGCTCACCTATCCCCTAAAGCAGTTGAGACCCTGCTTCATTTCTTCAACATAATCTGGGAAACAGGGAAAATGCCCAAAGAGTGGAAGAAAGCTATCATAATCCCGTTCTTGAAAGCCGGAAAGTCTCCCACAACAGCAACCAGTTATAGACCCATAGCACTCACAAGTTGTCTTGCAAAGTCCTATGAGGCCATCATCAACATAAGATTGACATACGTCCTTGACACAGAAAACATGCTAGATAACCATCAGTGTGGATACAAGAAAGGTTGCTCCACAACAGATCACCTAGTCCGGCTAGAAGACGAGATACGTGCGGCCTTCCTACACAAACAATATTGTCTCACTGTTTTCTTTGACTTAGAAAAGGCGTACGACACAACATGGAGGTTTGGTATATTAAGGGACGTAGCAGATTTAGGAATCCGAGGTAGAATGCTGAAACCGAACATTCCAGGTGCGTTTAGGAACGGTGCTGTCACGTGTATTCATTCAGGAAAATTGTGTGCCACAAGGATGCGTACTAAGCACAACACTCTTTATAGTAAAAATGAACTCTGTTAACAAAGTCATTCCCCCCTCTATCATGCACTCCATATACGTCGATGATCTGGAAATAGCGTGCCGCGCCTCAAACTTACATACATGTGAAAGGCAGCTCCAGATAACAATTAATAAACTAATGGAGTGGGCTGAAAAAAATGGCTTCCGTTTCTCTACTCAAAAAAACCGTCACAGTGCTATTCTCGCAAAAACGAGGATTGTACTTAGACCCGCTTCTAAAATTGAATGATGTCGGACTGCCGGCAAAACAAGAATGTAAATTCTAGGGAGTAATGTTTGATAAAAAACTAAACTTCCTGGCCCACATTAAAACACTAAAAATTAAGGCAAATAAACCATTGAATATCCTAAAAGTTTTGTCTCATAAGCACTGGGGTTCCGACCGAACCTGTCTTTTACGTATTTACCGGTCTCTTGTGCGTAGCCTTTTAGACTACGGCTCCGTGGTTTATGGTTCAGCCAGGCAGTCCTACATCCAACTACTTGATCCAGTACATAACCTTGGATTGCGACTGGCAAGTGGCGCCTACAGAACGTCACCCATTCAAAGTTTATATGTTGAGTGTAATGAACCCTCCTTACAGCAGCGCAGAGCATTACTCACCTTTCCCTACGTACTCAGAATTCAGTCATAACCTCAACACATATGCTACAACATCCTTACGCAGTGCAACTCACGCTTACACTACACAAATAAACCGAACATGATTAGGCCACTTGTCCTGCGGTATGAGCAGTACTGTCGGGATTATGACATTCCCCACGAAGTCCTCCAGGTTGCCAAAAAACCACAACGGTTGGCCCCATGGTACCATTTCACACAGTTGTGTGACTGGACACTAACACATTTAAAGAAAAGAGACACTCCACACGAACACATCCTACAAGAATTCCGTGCTCTTCAGGAGAAGTATTCAAATCACATGGAATTCTACACGGATGGCTCCAAAACAAAAGAACACGTGGGCGTAGGGGCCGTAACAGACAATTGGGAAACAAGTATTCGTCTACCATAACATGCTTCGGTTTTCACTGCTGAAGTTTATGCTGTATGGATAGCAGTTAAAAAGATTATCACTGGCAAGCACAAAAACACAGTCATATACACTGATTCCTTAAGTACACTGAAAGCTCTAAATCTGAAATCTGAGTGTGAACCCCTGTTAGGGGATATACTAAACATGGTCGCGCTTAATAAATATGGAAGATCAATCCGCTTCTGCTGGGTACCAAGTCATGTTGGGATACCGGGGAACGAAGCAGCCGATAGATGTGCATCGATGGCAGCGAACAAAGATATAACAAACACAACACTTCCATACAAAGATAGCATCCGTGCGATTAGAAAAGCCTTAACGGAGAAATGGCAACGCGAATGGGACCGTTGTGCTGACAACAAACTACATCTCACGAAACCCATAGTTGGCGAGTGGAAGTCATGCTATCATCAGGAGCGGTTCATCGAAGTAGTTTTATGCCGACTACGCATTGGGCACACACACCTCACACAAAATTACTTACTTACGAAAGAAGACACACCAACATGCGAGAAATGTCAACAGCCACTAACAGTTATACACATATTACTAACATGTACCCAGACTGAAACACACAGACGAACACTTTTGCACAAACTATATCAACTACACATACCTCCACACCCTTCTCTAATTTTAGGTGATGATCCACTAGTGACATTATGTGACATCCGTAAATTTCTAGACGACACTGGACTTTTACATAAAATAAAGATTATTAACAAAGCATTTTCCTTGATTCACTGGATTTTAAAACACCTCGTGTTTGGCGCAGCATAGCCTTAGCCGCTTTTGCGCCATTAAACCCCATTTAACTAACTAACTATACACTCTTTCTCTTTATTTCTTTTTCGAACCATTCGCTGTGGAACATTTGAAAACTTCCAGTGCTTGCAAGCGACAGCACGTGATCTACGAGGACGAATCGAAAAGCCTTTGCCCCCATTTTTTGCCCAATTACTGCTGTAAATTCGAAGCCAACGTATGCATTCCCAGTGGTTTACCTTTCTTGGACCGGCCCGTCCTTATCTGCCGGTAGCTCGGCGGCACGGCGCTGCTGTCAGTTGTTGAAGATGGCGGTTGTGCTTCACACGTCCACGGCGTACAAGCAACGGAGTGCGATTAGTTTTCTATGAAGCAAGGGACAAACGTTGATCGAAATCCACACAGAAATGCAGCTCCCGTATCGGGAAGTCTGTCTCGCTTTGAGAAGTGTGAGGTGGTGGTTTTGTGAGTTCGCAAAAGACCGTGAATATATGCTTGACAATGAGTACTTGGGGAGGTCCCGTGAGCCGTAGACTGGCTGTAGCATTTCCCGCGTGGATTCCATGCCGTATTTCACGCCGCTAGGTGAAAACACCAATGCCGCAACAGATATTGTTCTACACTGCAACATTTTGCTGGCTGTCATAAGGCGAAAACGCCGATGGACTCTAGATGTGGACAGCGCCGTTATCCTCCACGACAATGCGAGGCGACGTGCGGTAATCAGAAAGGCCGACAACCTGCGTTGATTTCACTGGGCTAGTCTGGATTACCCACCATGTAATCCCGCTTTTGCCCCACGTTTTTGGTCCGTGAACAAGTTCCTGGAAGGACAGCGATTCACGTGCAATGTTGAAGCAAATCAGCAGTCCGACGGTGGTTACCCAGTTAGAAGGACGAATTCTGCTATAGGGGCATCTCACATTTTGTTCCGCGATGGGACAATTGTCTGAACCGGTTAGAGGACTACATGTATGCGAAAAAATAGTGTAAGGTACGTAGAGCAGAATGTATATTTGTAATTTTTTGTATGTACCTTATTTTGGCTAATAAAAAGCAGAGCCCAAAGGCTTTCGGATTCGCTCTCATACATGAAACACCTTCACTTCTCGTTTCGCCTTAGCGCTTCAAGGACTCTGTCAACGCGAGACTACAGTGTTTTTTTTTCGGCTACGGTTAGCAGTGGCCTTTACGATGTCTTTTTCTTCTCGCATTGTAATTGACTACAATCTTCCATGATTATTGTGGTCGCTGCGAGGCCAATCAACACGTTCTGCGCGAATATTCTCCCCAAATTACACGGAGACGATCGCTCGCTACTGTGCTACGAAACTTTCATCGGAGATCATGGTCGGAGCAAACTATTTGGCAGTGCTCACCTCATAACCAATTTCAGCCGAGTGCATCAAAATTACTGGTAAGGATTTTAAAGACGAGAGGGCTGCTGCAACGGTTTTAGCCTGAATTGCACTGGACGCGATCGTGTTTGGTGTTAATGTGTGCTGATCGAGTCTGTGCTTTCTCTCTCTCTGTTTCACTGTCTTAGTTTGTACCTACCTGTCCCCGTTCTTCGATGTATGGTAGCGAATAATATTGTTAGTTCTGGTTAATCTCAATGGCTTTATTGTTTCTTCAGGATCACTTTCTGGCAGACCAAAAATGAAAGCTTAAGCTGAAACAAGTGTGAGAAGGTAACAAAATTGTCAGTTCCAGTTAAGGTTAATCTCAACCGCATGGGGCAGGGCAGTGTCGTTCGTCCAACACGTGTGCTCAAAGAAGAAGAACAAAAAGAAAAGATCGCGAAGGAACGCAGGCAACCTTCCAAAAAAGATGCTCGTTGGAGGAGAGCGAGAATCATAAACTTTCGGGTGTTCTGTTGTATCCTCTTCCGCATTTTAGTCAGAGGCAAATGGCGTACCCGAGATTCGCGCGGTAGGGGCTTTATGATAAGGATACCAAGAAGCTGCCGCGAAAGTACAAATGAAAGACGACGGCATCGGAAGAACACGGCTGAAAGAAAAGAGCTTTCGCCGTCTGAGATGATGTGCAGTCTTGCTATCCCACAGTGCACCGTGGCAGCGCTCACAACCGGGAAACCTGCGCCTGCCGAATTTCTTTCTTTTTTCCTTTCTTCATAAGAATAGAATGAAAGGTCTCCTTTGCTTTCCATATTTTTCTGCGTTACTTCTTTTTCACCGGGGCTCCAAGAACGATTCTTCCATACTTTAATGTTCTTCCGGAACACCTTCATAGAGAGATTGTTTGTGCTCTTTTGTACTACATTGTTTAATATTGTTTAGGTTCTCCCTTCGTACGATATTTATTTTTGCAATATGAATGAGCAATAAATTAATTTTATGAAGTTGCTACCACCAAATGCAGATTAAGGGTTTCAACAGTAAACATTAGATTTATATTTAGCAGCGCGAATTTATATCCGTTAAGGCACATAAATATGTACCGCGAAGTAGGAAACAACACGTGGTAGAAGTCTAGGGTGCGTTTAATGTATTTTTAGCAGCAATTCACGAACATTAAAAATTTCGAATACCAATGGAATTTTGTTTGCATTCAATTTACATTAAAATCGAAAATTCACTGCTCGAAATCGTAAAATATTCGCAAGCCTTTGAATAGTATAACAGTTGTCTCACTGCACCGATGCAAGTGGAGAGCATTTGAATAATTTTGTTTCAAAAGAAATGTGGCTGCTGCTGCGACGCACAAGTAGTGAGCGAATGTATGGAAGAGATCACAAATACACAGCAGTTTTCCATCGCTGAATAAGCATGCCTCATCTAATGTATCAAAGAAATGTTTGTCTACATCATGTTGTCAAGATTCAAGCAATATAATTTATTATATGGCCAAAGCAACCTTGTTTCAACCTCTCTAACACTGTGCGCTGTGCCGTAGGAGTACAGGTGGCTCATTCAACAAAGAAAGCCCACTGCGAACTGTATGTGGTGTAGTGATGTTCCTTTGTTTCTTTACGGTCAACGGGAGAGCGCACGAAATGCGATCGCCTCCTTTAATTTATTTTTAGCGTATAAACTTATGAGTTGATCGAACAGCCAGCTGTAAACTGCATTGTAAGTATACAATTATTTATACGAGGCACCTTGTCGCAAAATTAGCTTCACACACACTGTAGGTTTTACAATGTTTACAGTTTGAAGATATTCGATACCGTTGAATATTCAAGGGTTGTTTTTCTTGAATACATGCTTTTTCCCTAGTTTATTAGAGAAAACGTATTAGGGCATCTCAAATTTGTTTTTTGTCCTTGTCCGTTAGATAACCCATGGTAGTCCTCTACAGCATCAGATGCATCCAATTGGTACTCCTTCGTAAGCTGCAACCTTCGTTTACGCAATGATTTCAAATTTATGAAGTTTTCAGCGCTGTTCTACCTACTGCATACTGCTACAGTGCTGCCGTCACTCCTCTTTGTGAGAATGACCGCCACAATCACTCACGTCCTTCTCGGCACTACATCAGATCCTGCTAAGATTCGCTAGAGAAAAGCCACGCCCCCGCAGGGGCGTCTGCGCAAGCAGGCGTTTGGTGTGTTGCGACACCACGTACCCGAGCACACGAGGGTTGGACCCTCCCGCGTGTAGCCGTGCGCGGCTTAGCCGTGTCTGGGGAAAAGGGGATCCTGGGGGTTGAGCCGATGCTGGGTGTTCGGACCTTTAAGGCCCCCCGGCGGAGGCAACACACCTCTTCGGCCTCGGCTTCACATAGACGGCACCTCCAGACTGACCCACCTGGAGGACATCGGCAGTCGCCTTTTCCTGTCTCTCCCTCTTCGAATCTTCGTCTTTATCTCCCACTTTTTGACCTTTCCTGTCTCCTTCTCTCTTCTTATTACTTCTTTTCTCCTGGCGGCAAGGGTTAACCCTGTGTGGCTATCCAACCTTGGGTACACCATATTCGGTTATAGTGACGGCGTACGACTGGCGTCGTGCAGACTTGCATGCAAGCTCTGCCGCGTCCCCTTGTTGGGCTCCGTGGTGGGCGGTCGGCGCTGTTGCCGAATTTTTATATATTTCATGGAAACTTCTTTCCCTTCCCTTGCCGATCGCCCTCAGAAAAGAGGGCGCACCGAAGATGTTTTTCAGTTTTTTGGACACCAAATCCAGAATTTTCCCCGGTTCCACGTCATTCACTCTGAAAAGCCAAACAAAGCAGTGCGAAACATATCACCATTCCTTGTGTCAAAGTCCTTGACTGATGTTTTTGGACCAGGTTACAAGGTGTCCAGGATGGCAAGCGGTGACCTCCTCTTGGAGCTCCGCGACCAGAAGCAATATCAGCAACTACAGAAACTAGTGTCATTCGGGGAGACCCACATAACAGTAACGCCACACCGTACAATGAACACCACCCGCGGTGTTGTTTCCGATGATGATCTGCTTGAGCTGACTGAGGCGGAGCTCCTGGAGGGCTTCAGTGAGCAAAATGTTATCAATGTTAGAAGAATAAAGATAAGGCGAGATGGTAAAGAGATTCAAACGAAGCACTTAATAATCACCTTTGGTTCAAGTGTCCTGCCCGAGTCAATCGAGGCCGGGTACATCAAGCTCCGCGTTAGGCCGTACGTGCCCAACCCACTCCGCTGTTTCAAGTGCCAGCGCTTCGGCCATAGTTCGCAGAGTTGCCGAGGCCGCCAAACTTGTGCTAAATGTAGTGCTCGAGAACACACCACTGAAACGTGTGAGAACGCTCCCCACTGTGTAAACTGTGATGGGGAGCACGCCGCGTACTCGCGGTCGTGCCCCTCCTGGAAGAAGGAAAAAGAAATAGTAACGATCAAAGTGAAAGAGAATATATCGTTCAAAGAGGCACGAAGGCGGGTAGCATACCTGCCAAAGAAAACCTTTGCCGAAGTGGCGCGTCAGGGGGCAGCGTCACAACGGCCTCCGGCGGCTGTCCGACCCTCAATCAGTGAGTCGGCAGCTAAGCCATCTGCCCCCGCGGCGGTTGCAGCTAGCGCTGCTCCGTCAACCGAGGAGAGGGGACCACGGACCCCGAAGGTGGGCGCAGCCGAGACTGCCTCAACCTCCCCGGCCCCTTCCAGCGCTGGCAACAGCCGGCGCAGCCAAATCGCTCAGGGAGCCCCATCGACCTCCGGGCTGGTGGGCGCAGGGGTCTCGCCTTCCGAGGTGAGGCTCTCTCGAAAAACTTCTCGCTCTCAAGAGCGCGTGTCCGGCGCCTCAAAAGAGGCAATGGACACAACACCTATCCCCACGGCGCTCCAAGCGCCTAAGGAGCGGCGAGGCTCCCTCGAACGCTCCAAAAAAGGCAGAACCCCGGTTACAGGGCCTCGCAAGAGCTCTGTAATCTAAGGCATCACTTCCGTTTCCGTAAACACAGCACCAATTCCCTTTAAACATGGATACACAAGTCGTACAATGGAATGTCAGAGGTCTTCTGAGAAACCTTGATGATGTACAAGAACTCATCCACCAACACAATCCAAAAGTGCTGTGTTTACAGGAAACACACCTAAAATCAAAACACACAAACTTTCTCCGACAGTATTTAACTTTTCGCAAAGATCGCGATGATGGTGTCGCATCATCAGGCGGCGTTGCCATTGTCATCCATAAAAGCATTGCGTGTCAACCTTTACAGCTACAAACGCCTCTTGAAGCAGTGGCTGTTCGAGCTGTTCTTCTAAACAAACTTATCACTATTAGCTCCCTTTACATCCCCCCACATCACAAATTAACGAAACATGAATTCCAATCCTTTATAGATCAATTGCCAGAACCTTATGTTGTTCTGGGTGATTTCAATGCACACAGCAGCTTGTGGGGAGACTCTCGTATCGATGCGCGAGGTCGTCTCGTTGAACAATTTCTTTTTTCGTCCGATGCGTGTCTGCTGAATAAGAAGGAACCCACTTATTACTGTCTTGCAAACCATACCTTTTCTTCAATTGATCTGAGCATAGTTTCTCCTTCTATTCTGCCTGAACTTGAATGGGAAGTTACAAAGAACCCTTACGGAAGCGATCACTTCCCCATACTACTACGAACACCTCAAGAAAACGAATATCCACCACAGGCACCTCGGCTGAAGATGGAGACAGCTGATTGGGACAAATTTCGAACTCTTACTGGTATCTCATGGCATGACATCTCCTCGTTAGAAATTGATGCTGCTGTGGAGTATTTTACAGCCTTTATAATAGATGCCGCATCTAAATGCATATTACAAGTAAATGGCCTGTCGTGCAAACGGCGTGTCCCGTGGTGGACCGACGATTGTAGGATCGCACGTAAAAAACGGAACAAAGCGTGGGGTTTGCTACGCGCTTCTCCCACTGCAGAAAATCTTATCAACTTTAAAAAAGTAAAATCCGAAGGCAGGCGAACCCGCCGACAGGCCAGAAGAGAAAGCTGGCAGAAGTTTTTATCGGGCATCAACTCGTACACAGATGAGGCCAAAGTCTGGAGCAGGGTTATTAGGATAATAGGGCGACAAGCACAATCACTCCCTCTGGTAAACACACAAGGTGATACCCTCCAAGATCAGGCAGACTCACTTGGGGAGCACTTTGAGAGCATCTCGAGCTCAACCCATTATTCTCAGTCCTTTCTCAAATATAAACAAACCGAAGAATGTAAGCCAATAATTAGAAAATCAAGACAGAATGAACCCTATAACCGGCCTTTCAGTATTGCCGAGTTGAGAGCTGCCTTGAATACATGCCAAAGCACTGCACCGGGACCTGACAGAGTCATGTATGACATGATCAGAAACTTACATGCTGACACACAAGTTACACTACTTACACTTTTCAACACTCTGTGGGCTGCGGGATACCTCCCATATACATGGAAAGAGGCGATTGTCGTTCCTGTCCTGAAGCACGGAAAAGACCCCTCCTTGGCAGCAAGTTATCGTCCGATAGCTCTTACCAATTGTCTGTGTAAGCTCTTTGAAAAAATGATTAATCGCAGACTCGTACATTTCCTTGAACTCAACAATATACTCGATCTCTATCAGTGTGGCTTCAGACAAGGGCGGTCAACAACCGATCACCTTGTGCGCATTGAAGGAAATATCCGCGATGCATTTATACATAAACAGTATTTCCTATCGATATTCCTTGACATGGAAAAAGCTTATGACACGGCATGGCGTTACGGGATTTTGCGAGACCTGTCGGAAATGGGCATCCGTGGAAATATGCTGAACATAATCGAAAGCTATCTGTCAAATCGTACCTTCCGTGTAAAAGTCGGTAATGCACTGTCACGTCCTTTTACGCAGGAAACTGGCGTACCCCAGGGAGGCGTACTTAGCTGCACTCTCTTTATCGTTAAGATGAATACACTTCGTTCTTCACTGCCCCCAGCCATTTTTTATTCCGTATACGTAGACGATATACAGATAGGCTTCAAATCCTGCAACCTTACAGTATGTGAAAGACAGGTACAGCAGGGCTTAAACAAGGTGTCCAAGTGGGCAGACCAAAATGGATTTAAAATTAACCCGCACAAAAGTTCTTGTGTTCTCTTCACAAGAAAGAGAGGCCTGGTACCTGATCCCTGTGTAGAACTGGGTGGACAACAAATTCCTGTTAACAAAGAACACAAATTTCTAGGTGTTATCCTTGACTCCAGGCTTACCTTCATTTCACACATAAGAAGTCTGAAAGCAAAATGTCTAAAAACCATGAACTTACTTAAAGTCCTATCCCACACTACATGGGGTAGCGACAGGAGGTGCCTGTTGAATCTTTACAGGAGCCTAGTTAGATCACGGCTAGATTATGGTGCCGTAGTATATCACTCTGCTGCACCGAGTGCGCTAAAAATGTTAGACCCCGTTCATCATCTGGGCATCCGCCTCGCCACTGGCGCATTTAGAACAAGCCCCGTCGAAAGTCTATATGCAGAGTCAGACGAGTGGTCACTACATATTCAGAGAACATACATTAGCTTCACCTACTTTCTTAAAGTGCGCTTTAATAAGGAACATCCGTGTTTCACGACAGTAAACGACTTAACGTGTGAAACACTTTTTCATAACAGACCCTCTATGAGACTTCCTTTGTCGCTGCGTGTAAGAGAACTTAGCAAGGAAATGGATGTCCCAATACTCGAACATCGCCTAATGGCTCCTGCTAATCTATTACCGCCCTGGGAGTGGCAGATGATAGAGTGTGACACATCCTTTGTAGAGGTCACTAAACATGTGCCAGAGACGCATATAAAAATGCATTTCTTGGAGCTCCAGTACAAGTACTCGTGCACAGAGTTTTACACAGACGCTTCTAAGTCGCATGCCGGCGTGTCCTACGCAGCCATTGGTCCGTCCTTCTCGGAATCCGGTGTACTGCACCCTGAAACAAGTATATTTACGGCTGAGGCCCATGCACTATTGTCGGCTGTGAAACATATCAGAAAATCAAATATTCAAAAAACAATTTTATTTACAGACTCCTTAAGTGTCGTTAAAGCCTTGAAGTCACACTGTAAACACAGAAACCCCGTAATAATCGAGCTCTATTCCATTCTCTGTAGAGCATACATGTCTAACCAGCATGTCATTATATGCTGGGTGCCCGGGCATAGGGGCATTGAGGGTAACGTTCTAGCAGACCAGATGGCCACATCAATTTCATTGCATGCAGCTAATCCTACTGCTTCGGTCCCTGTCACAGACCTGAAGCCTTTTTTAAGAAGGAAACTGCGAAACCACTGGCAACGTAAGTGGGACGCAGAAGCACATAACAAACTGCACGTGATAAAGCCACAATTAGGTTCTTGGCCCTCCGTAACAAAATCACGGCGAACAGATGTCCTATTCTGTCGCCTCAGAATAGGACACACATTTGGCACACATAATTTTTTACTCCATGAAAATGATCCTCCGACCTGCGGTAGATGCGGGGAGAGGCTGACCGTCCTCCACGTCCTCCTGGAGTGTCGGGCAGCCGAATCTGAGAGAAAGAAACATTTTCCCATAGCATACCGGCAGCAGATACCCCTTCATCCCGCAATGTTCCTCGGCCCAGAACCGCTATTTGATACCAACGCAGTCCTAAGTTTCCTGAAAGATGTTGTCCTGCATGTTATTAGCCCCACATGTTCATAGCGGGTCCTCTCTTCAGAGGATACCGCTGTGATAGCCCTTTCGTATAGCACGTGCCTCTAGGCCCTTGTGTTTCAAGGGCTCCGGCGAGGCAACAGTGCTCCAGCCATTTTTACCATCTCATATTTTCAATGCTATTTCATTCTTTTACGATGGATTTTAATGTTCACAGTATTCGTCATTAGTCATCGCCATAATTTTATATCACGTAGATTTTATGCACTTTACAGCAACTATTTTTAGGCCACTTTACAGCCAAGTCACATCTTCATAATACATCGTCAACATCACCACTTGTCATGGCGCTCTTTGGCCACACCTGGCCCTTGCGCCACAAAACCCAACACATCAATCAGAAAAGCCACGCACTCGCTAAGCATTGCACGCTCTGTCCCAGGTGCTGTAGCATTGACCCAAAAGCCCAAAGCTTGACGAGACAGATTATCAGAGATGACCCGGGCAATGGCGAGGCAATGCTGTGCAAACGAGACGTTTAATTTGGGCGTTACGTAATAACCCAGAAACTATAAGAACAGCTCGGGAACAACGTTGAGCTCGAAGGCTTCTTGCTTTATCCCTCCCCGGGAACACTTTCCTCACGGAGAGGGAGGAAATCGTCGGCAGCAGCACAGGGTGGCCATTGCGGATTCGGCATGACTGAGTAAGTCCACACGTAGCCGCAGCGCTGGCGCCTTCGTGCGTTGTATGTCGCTTCCTCCCTACGCGCAGACAGAAAGGCAGAGTGTTTCGCACTGTTAGACAAACACACACACGAAGGCTTATGCGTACAGGCAAGCTTGTTCATATCCGCTGGTGTAAACATGAAGCTTTCGTTGTGTTAAACGTCCAGGCCCCAACATGCAGTCCCCCAAAACACAAGCATCCAACACACATTTGACAGCTCTTCAAAACCATATCAAGTGGATAAAATGCAAAGTGGACACACTCGCAAGCATATAGAGTAATAATTTTATCCGCAGATGTTGGAAATAGAAAGGACAGAATTCATATGTCACCATGGCTTGGGCGAAGAGCCAATGAGGTTCCGTGGCCGTTATGATACCGCGGTCAAGTGTCTTGCCATGGTTGAAATTGTGGGTTTCCCGGCTAACATTGGCCATGCTTAAAAACACTGCTATAATATACTGTGATGATAACATCTTGCACTTTAAACTGGAATCTTCTGCCCCTAACATGTCATCTTTGTTGTAGTTTCCTTACCAATTACACAAATTAAACAAACATAAACAAAGAGCTTGACTTGCGTTAGCTGGGCCACCTTATACTCCAGCAGGATAGTGGCGACGTCTTTGCAGACGCGTAGGACAAGAGCAGAGAGGCTGTGTTCAGTGCCTTGCTCAACGCCCCGGAGGGGTACGCTTGCTTTGCTCCTTTTATGCTCCTTTTCTCGTCATGGCGCCGCCATCCTGTCTCACGTTCTTGTCACGAGGCTCTCCGGCCTCTCTTCTTTCTTTTCAATATGTTTTCTGAGATTGCTGCACAATCAGGCTCGTGTCGTCTTCATCGTCGTTGTCGCCGTCCATATTCTGCGATGCTATCAACTGCGCCTCATATGGCACTTGGTAGCCGGAGTAATAGGTTGAAAAAGTTGGATTTGCTTTTGTGCGCGTGCTTTGAATGTTTGCTTCGAAGACGAGCTTTAAAGGCCGATGCAGAGGTCGGTATACTGTCGCTGATGTACAGTGCCCCGGATTTTAATGCCAGAAGTGCTCAGCGCAGAAAACCACTAACTGTAACAGCGCGTCGCTAATCTAGGTTCAATGTTTCTTTATTTTCTGGTATAAAACAATTTCAAGTCACTCCGTTGCTTCTTCAATAACTGTTCGTTCATCGAAAAGCTGCCGGTGCGTGGAACTTTACAAATGGAGTGAAGTCACCTCTTTTAAGATATTTCACACAAAAGAAATGCAAGTGTGGAAGCCCGCATCGCACCGACAATTTCAGATAACATAACTATAGCGCTGTTATCGTCGTAGAACAGACGTTCCTTCTTGAAATTTCACTATTCCTCCGTTTCTAATCTTTGGACATTAGACAGGAGTTGAGATATTGGCATTGAAGCCCACAATTTCGTTTTCTTCTTTATAAACTCGCAACATGCAGTTCTTTTGGGGTATCAAAAGGAAATAAAACAAAGCGCAGAACCGCAGGAATGCAGCCGGAACCTTTTTTAATGCACCTTGTAATAAATAATTAACACAGTTTGACAATATATAAGACAATTAATGACAAGATTTTAAACATGTGTATGCCGAACATGGTAGTGTTTGCCAATAATTTATTTATTTATTTATTTATTTCGTTGCCCTCAGGGCCCAGGGGCATCACAGAGGGGAGTGGGTACATTGTGGAAAAAAAAAACAACAACAGTGAGTTTGTAGAAAGCTAAAAACGAAAAGAGAGGAATACATCAAAACAATCAATAAAATTAACAATAAATAGCGCACAGCACGAGCAAAAAAATAACAAAAGAGAAATACCGCATAGCCCACAAATCTTAAAAAGATCTCAGTAACGAAGGAAGAAAGCAAAAGAAATGACGCTGTAAGTTGTAATATATGCCTACAAAACAAACTTTGTTGGGATCAAAAAGAGAAAAAAATGGGCTATGCTAGAATAAGAAGGATGACAAGACTACAATTTCTTGTGTTTACGACAATAGAACGTTAGAACAGCAGCTTGGGCTTGTTGGTTTTCCATCCTGGTGTTTAGAGCTCGAAACGTAGAAGGGACACGAGACAAGAAGACGACAGCACAAGCGCTGCTGTGTGACGTCATCTTCTCGTCTGGTGTCCCGTCTACGTTTTGTGCTGTTAACACCAGAATAAAAAATTAGTTAAAGCTGCTTTGAACTTAGAATTATGAGTTATTTCAAACGACAGATCGGGGAAGCTGATTACAACTCATTGACGTACTGGGGATGCATGAATTTACAGAAAAATGGTTGGTGTGGCACGAAGGAGCACCAACTTTATGACGTTGGTTGATGGGAGCTGAAACGTAACAAGGGAGAGTTATCAATTTATCCGTTACAATGGGGTTGTCTTAAAATGTCTTATGGAACAGGAAAAGGCGGAATAGTTTGCTACGTTGTTATATCAGTGGTAATGATAAGCTTTCTTGCATAGTAGTGCCGCTGGAGTTACGATGATAATTAGAAAAAAATAAGTGGGCCACTCGGTTCTGGAGAGATTCAAGTTGATAAATGAGCATCTCTTCAGTGGAGTCCCAGACAGATGCAGCATATTCAAGTATAGCACGATTTATAAAGTAGTTTTCCAGAACTTGAACAAAGATAAAATTTGCTGTGTACGTAGCCCAGCATGCGATTGACGTTCTTGGTTCTATGGTTTACGTGCATCTTCCAAGAAAGAGTACCAGAAATAAATACGCCTAGATATTTGTATCAGGACACAGATTCGAGCTTACTAACATTAAGATGATATGAGTGCCGTCTAGTATTACGACGAGACACACGCACGTACTTACATTTGTTGATGCTTAGTTCCACGTTACACACGTTAGCCCAGCGTAGAGTATGGTTTATATCGGACTGAGGAAGACCTATAACGGAGTCACTGTCAATTTCGCGGTATATGACAGTCGTTTGCAAAGAAGTTAATTGATAAGCATGATCTATCAGGTGAATCGTTAATATAAATGAGAGAAAGCAAAGGCCCCAGCACAGAGTCTTCTGGCACACCTGATTCAACTGTAAAAGTGACAGAGGAAGTGTTACTAGCTGTGACAAATTGTGAGCGATCGGACAGAAAAAAGTGCAGCCATTGAAGAAGGTTAGGTTCAAGGTTAAGTTTACATAGTTATTAAAAAAGCAGTTGATGAGAAACCTTGTCAAACGCTTTCGATAAATCTAGGAATATACAGTCAGCAATAGAACCCCTGTCAAGTATCGAATTCAGCTCATGTGTAAATGATAAAAGTTGAGTTTCATAGGAAAATAACTTGCAAAATCCATGCTGATGACCTGTAAAAAAAGAATTTTACTGAAGGAATGATGCGAGGTGAAAGTAAATGACATTGTCCGTATTTTTACAGGGAATGCATGTAAGTTAACTAGGCCTATAATTATATGGCGAATGGCTATCCCCAGACTTATGCAAGGCAGTCACGTTCCCGACTTTCCAGTCTTCCGGAATGCAGGCTGTCTGAAGAGATTGCTGGAGTAGATTAGAAAATAAAGCACTCCACAATTTAGTTCTGTTTTAAAAACTTTGAATTTATATTATCAATGTCACATTATGAAGAAACTTCTAAATTATTTATTATTCCTATTATGCAAGCAATATCAAAGACAATAGGTCCCGTCGTTAAGTCAGTAACGGGATATGTAGGGGTTTCAGAGCGTACATTTTTGGACAAAGCAGAAGCAAATACAGAGTTCAGAACATTTTCGCACTCATCAAGTTGTATTAGTTGATCGCTTGAGTCTTTAAGGGTGATGTCTGAATTATCTCTATTGTTGGCTAGGTTCCTAAATTGCCTAGGTTTAGTAATTAGAAGAGATGTTAATGTAGTATTTAAAAAATCAATGATAGGCCTGCCTGAGAGGTTTCTTGTATTCGGTAGCCACGGCCTGATATGTAGTCCAATATTCTTGAGTACCGGTTAGTTTTGCAGAGCGAGAAGTGCGTTTTTCTTTATTACAGGGCCTTTTTAACGATTGAGTGAGCCATGGCGTTTGCCTGTTTGACGCAGTGACTATGCGTGGAACGCATTTCTCAATCAGCGATGAAACTTTTTCTCTGAATAAATTTCCGTTAGTATTCACTGAGCGATCATGAAAGTTAAGCAAGTGATCTTCTAAAAAGGCAGAGAGGTCGTGGTTATTAGCACCATAATTAGCTTGTTTAGAGTCACGGAAATATTTTTTCTGGTTACTCTTATGAGCGACGGTGCAAGTAAAAAAAAATGAAGCAGTATGTGATCGCATAGTCCCAGTAGGTACGATATGGAATGAAAAAATCAGGCGTACCGGTGAGCCGTAAATTGACGTTGTTAGAAGTAGCAGACGTAATTCTAGTGGTCTGCATTACGATCTGGGACAATTTCAAATCCTCGCACAAGTTAAAAAATCTTTCGCCTTCACTGGAAAGAAGGATGACAACAGGAATGCACATTCCTTCGTACACAGCCACGAACCACGTTTATGTATAAAAACTGCGAAAAAATATTTTTGATGAGCAGTGCTGCAGGCAACAAAGCTAGAAGATAATTTTTTTTCGTACAGTGCATCAAGGCAGAGGAAATAAAAAAAAAACTATACGAAATCCAAGAAAACACCACAAGATGTCGAAAGAAGTAATGTCAAAATGTCATGCGCCATGAGAAAAGCCTGCATGCCGCCTCAGGGTCAAGAAAGTTCCATTTGGGCATTGTTAGGGAAACGGCGTGCGTGGGACAGATGCAGAAAGGAGATGCAAGATCGGTGGAGCTGGTTCTGACTGTTTTCAGTCGGTTAACTCGCAGTTGTCAACTTCAGGCCTATACTTTTCTGCGAACCGTTGTTAAAACTCTATCTACAAGCTTCTAGCGTTTTAGAATACCTTCGGGGGGGGGGGAGTAAGGAGGCACATCATCTTCTTTTCTTCTCCCGATCTTGCAAATAGTAATATAAAATGGCGGATATAATTTCTTGTACATTATACTACATTCACAAGGGAATTGGGCCTCGCCAGGTCTGGCCTTCTTGAGCTGACAAGCGCCATGCATACAATGCACGCTAACGATCGTGCCCGCTTAGTATTGCATCTCCACGCGACGCAGATAGACTGAAATTTTAGACCGAACGCCGTTTTCCCTTTTCCTCGCGGGCGCCATTCTCGAAGCCAAGGCGTTGAAGTAATGCTGCAAGTCAGGCACGTACCCAGGGGGGAGGGCGGGGGGGGGCCCGCCTTCCTCCCTCCCGAAGTTAAGGGGTATACCCCCTGCCCCGCCCCCCATCCGCCCACGCCACCACTCCTCACACACATTCCTAAAGCGCCGACAAATCAATCTACTGGGCCGTCAACATTTTGCTCCCTTTTACAGCGAAAGCAGTGTATGACTAACTTCCGTAGTATTTTTTCGGCGTCCATTAGCAGAAAAAATCTTCACGTGGGCCGATCCTGGGGATAGCAGAAGAAGGGCCCAAGATCAATAGTATATACCCCTGTGGACTCGGGAACCTATAACGTGCCCTTCGGAATCTTCGGGATTGGCCCACGTATGCGGTGTGCTTAACGCCTGCTTCACCTCCGCCGACGGTCAGCCCGGCGTTGCACTACTCTCGGGATCGGCCCACGTATGGGGAGTGCTTAACGCCTGCTTCACCTTTGCGGTTTGTCGGCCTGGCATTGCACTACTTTTGGTATTGGCCCACATATGCGGTGTGCTTAACGCTTGCTTCACCTCCGCGGAGGGTCGGCCTGGTGTTGCACTATCTTCATTATCGGCCCACGCATGGGGAGTGCTTAACGCCTGCTTCACCTCCGCCGAGGGTCGTTCGGTGTTGCACTATCTTCTGGAGCGGCCCACGTATGGGGGGGAGGGGGTCTTAACGCCTGCTTCACCTCCACCGCAGGTAGGCTCGATATTGCGCTATCTTGAGGAAACACTTTGCTTTTCGTTTGAGAGTATTGACTGTTGGCAGCTTTCGCTACCATTCCATCTTCACAGAGTCAAATGGTTGTCTATTTTTTCACTCGTTTTGGATGGCGGTAGTTATCGGCACCTCCTGGGGTGTGGAGGCCAGTTTTCTCATCGATTCAGTGCCCACGTGATGAAGTCAAGATGAATTCAGTTGTCACCATCTATTGCAGCAGGCTGGGCGTAGTTTATTGTTTTAATTATAATATTTGATTTTATTTATAATGCCCAACATAATTTGATGTCACAATCAATTCAACGATTACGCGCATCGCTGTTGCTTCGGTAGTTCAACCTTCTTTGTTTAGACTGATCCAGGGGCCAGGAAATAAATTCGGTTCATAGTCAGCTGGTCTGTATGCACGTGGAACGAGTTGTGACCGGAGAAAGCGCCAGTTGCGTTTAACCGTTCCTTTCGCTTAATTATTTCCTCGAGTGACGGCTCGCTGCGACACTGGGAGATCCTCGGAAGCATATATCCGCGATACAGGTTAGATAAGGTGGAAAATAAAATATTGCGAAACAGTGTCCACCATCAGACCTTGCAATAACCGTTAAACCCATAAACAATATGACTGTCACCCGTTACCTCGTCTGCTTTTTCCCTAATTGTACAGAACTTATCGTGCAAAATTGCCAACTGGAAACAAGAGTCACAAGGAGATGAGAAATCAAGCGATCTACTAAGGGAGAAAGCCAAGGCAACAGCCAAACAGGCAGGAAAAGTAAAATCGTTTGTCAAAATATTTATGGATCAACATATTTTTATTTAAAAAGGAAGTAGAGAAAATGCCGCCGGAAGTGGAGAATAATTCCGTGTGTTTTGAATGACGCTTCTACAGTTATCAATCGAGCAGCCTGATGTAGCCACCTTTGCTAATCCTTTGCTAATGGCGTGCTTTTCTAACCGTCCGCGGAGGGCGCGGTACGTCAAAAACTGCAGCTTCCTGCGCTCTACGCGGTGGTGCGGGACTGGTGACCACGCATTGTTACGCAACTTTCCGAATAATAACACGAGTTGATTTGGGTACATTGTAGAGCAGTAAACGAGGGATCCAAAAGAACTGTCATTGCTCCGCAAATATACATTTCTCCATAATTCTTCCAGAACTAATTCAAGAAACGCTACTAAAAATATTTATTTTGCACTTTCGCACGTTAACTTGTTCTTGGCAAGGTTCTTCCTGTTCATCTGTCAGGCGCGCGTCCATTTCATGCGATTCTTTGTTTGCCAAGTAAAGAAGAGGCATATCTCACCGGCATACCTGTGAGATACACGTTATTTAATTTCTCTTTTGCGGGTTTACGGGTCTTTGTGGTGAATGGTGGGCAGTATTCATATTTCTACTAGCAAAAGTACCCTCTCCCTCATTTGCATAGAAAAGTTGCCTTGGGTTTTCCCACCACCACTCCCACCCCACGAAAAAAAAATTCTGCGTACGTGCCTGCTGCAAGTGCAGCTACGTACACGTCTGTGCGGTGACGTCGCTCATAGGGACAAGCGACATAATTTAATATACATGTAATACGCTCGACGGAACGCTGCGCGGAATGTTCGCTTATGCTGAATGAGACACTGCGCGCGTCATTCGCACGTTCTTCCTGACAAGATTCCCGCGGGGGTTCCAAGCACCACGTGCTTAATCAGACAAGACATTCCACATAATACCCAAAATCCTATTACTACAGCTTCATCCAGCGCATCGCATTATACGTACACGCTTTTGGTCGGCTTCGAAATTGCCGAGGGTTACCGTTGTCGTGGAAGTTGATCGAAAGTATTTCCCTTCGGCAATCTCGTTAAACCGCTGAGCCTTCTCTTTCATCACTGAGAAAATAAAGACGTCATGCGGACGACGAGATCCGAGGGTGAACTTAAATTTACTGCACCTGTATTTTCTTTCAGTCTGGTATCATTGCCACTGCGTCTTGCGCGCAGTGGCTTTTAGAGGGCAACTGCTGGTAATTTTATTTGTCCTTTGAAACGAGAACCTGGTTGAAGGACTTCCCTTTTTCACAGGAAACAACAACGTAAGGAAAACGCATTCCTTTGTGAGAAACTTCGGAGCCTCGGAAAAGAATGGCAAAATCACCGTAGCTCATCAACAGGATCACACGTGACAAGAAAAAAATTGCCGGCGGACACGGGATCCACGTGCGCTTGTCAGAGAAATGAAATCGCCTCGTCTGCTGAGATTAGCTTTCTTGCAGGACAAGAGCTGAAAAACAGTGACGCTAGAGCAGAGAAGTAAAAGGAAAAAGAAATTATAAAAAAGGGAAAATATTATCGCTATGTTGGAAGCATCGAACTGGAAATATTTCTTCTTTTTCTCTATACACATGTCTTGTTGGAGCGTGTACAAAGGGGCGCAATGTTCTGAAATTTTGTGATAACTTGTTTCTCTCTTGCACCGCGTGTAAGGAGCAACACAAAAAGGGGAAAGATGGGAATCTAAGATTTCACGCCCACGTGGATTTCTGATAAATGGGGGAGGAGGCAGTTGAAAAGAAATTGATCCAGGCCCAAGGTTCAAACTCAAGCCGAGCCCCTTACCGCGGTGTTAGCTCTGCTAAAAGGACCGATGAGGATTATTACTTTGTTGTCTAGCATGCAATTTTGAATGGAGCACACGCATACTTAGGACGCGCGCGGATAGGCTTTACCTACTAAACAAATCTGATAGCGTGAAACAGCAAGATTACACACAAATTTCATTCCGTTTTCTTTTTTTTTTGCACTTCAGGGCCACGATCTTGCGGCGATGCCTTTTCGCATGCTATTCCTTCCAACGCTTTTGCGCGCCCCACCCGTGGTCAGGGAGACAATGCGCACGGGCCAACAATCGGATCATCCGGCCATGAACGTTGGCTGATAAGACTAGAGTAAAATTAACCGAAGACGGTCGCTCGAGTACCTTTCGATAATAATTATCGCGTTGCGACTAACGATCATCCAAACCCTGCTTCGCCGTCTTAATAAATGTCAATTCTTGGTGGATATAGCGCTGCTTGATGTTTACCAACTCATGTGACCCCCTGTGATTGGCTGAACGATAAACGCATGTGCATGTGTGTGTGGATAGCGTGAACTTTTTTTCTCTCATTCTTCTCTTATTCCACTCCCGCTCCTACAGTTTAGGCAGGCTGCTGAGCGGGCTTAGCAAAGTTAATATCTTTACCTTTTGACTTAGCACTCGGCTCCCTCATGAGTTAACATAAACGCGGGCAGAGCAACAGTTTCTTCAACGCCGGGTAACTGTAAAAATATTTGAAACAATTTATTCTTCTAGACCCGAATTCAAGAACTCCCTGGATTGGAGACATTCCCGCTAGAGTGACGCAGACAGGCGGTCGAATACAATCCGCATCGCTGCGTCGGCATCCATTAAAAGTGATAGCTACAATGAGTAAGAGTAGCTGCATGAGCGTCATGTAAAGGGAAATGTATTCGAGTGTGGTTGTGGAATAGATGGCTTGTATCTATTTGCTGAGCATCAGTATCACTTGGCTGACGTATTAAGCCGGCCACATATACATTTATTGCTTGCACAGGCTTGTGGGCCATGGTAAGTAATGTACTCTCCGGCAAAAGCTGAGAGGAACGCGTGTGTGCTTGGATATCGTCACATTCGAATGTAATGGGCCTGCGAAACCTTGAACGACCAGATATTTGCTATACACACGAATTACAGCGCCGCACGGCAACCTGTTACAAACGTGTCAATAAGCGTTCGGTGTTTCTGAAGAGCCACACACGAGGACAAAAGACCAACTCTGACATCGGTATGACTTAGTTTCTATAGGGAATGCGATCTTAAAAAAAAACGAACTTGAAGTGATTAGAAATAGTGCATTTGTGAGCCCAATTTCGTTTCATTATGTCCCTTTATAGCCTGTGCTGCAGTATTTGCGCAGTTCACTATGACGAAAATTCAAGCAGGGAATAGGGGGCTATGTTTTCAGAAGTGTCCATAATGAATCTTTGTATCTTGTATCGCAGTCTTTTCTCTAAATAGTTGCGTTTCAACAGAGCGCTGGAGCAGTTAAAAAGTGAACAAGTGTATGCGTTTAAATACCACTTATTGTGAAAAGTTTCTGCTTTAATGACCGCAATGACGATCAAGTGCAAGTCGTTAGAAGCGCAGTAGTCCAATGGAATGCGTAGCATTAGTCAAGCGATAGGTTCGCTATACACCTTTCAATTGGAAAAGTACCATCCGCCATCAGTTTCTATATGCTAATCAAGAAAATCTGAAGTTTCAATCTACAAAATTCAACAGCCAATTCATTGAGACATGCGAAGTTAAACATAAAGCTGCAAGCGATAACGATCAAGAAAGGATGAGGAAGGTGAAAATATATGAAGCAATAATCGTCACGTGAAGCCTATTTATGCCCACAGCAGGGCGAAGGCCTCTCCAGCGATGTGCAATCACTCGTGTCTTGTGCCATACGACCCTACCTAACGCCTACAAATTTCCTAATTTTATTATAAGGCACAAATCTCGGCCATTCTCAACTGCGTTTTTCTTCACAGTTCACAAATTCTGTAATTTTAGTAAACCACCGGTAATCTTCCCTAAGCTATACATGGCCTGCCCAACTGCATTTATTTCTTTATTATCAATTAGAATATTGGCTACTCCCGTTTCTTCTTTAATTTTCACCATTGTGTAACTGTCTGTATAGTTAGCCTAATATATTTTGTTCTACTGCTCTTACCGTGGTCCTTAACCTCATATGCAGTTTTTTGCGCCATGCCTTAGTGTCAGTAGACTGCGATTATTGTATTTTTATTTTCAACATAAAGTGTAAATTCATTTCTGAATATTCAACCTAGGTATAGGAGGCATACGGTACCAGTTAAAAAGGAGTTGTGAAAATTAAGGAAATGCGTCAAGCTCGAATAAAAGAAAATGACGAATAAATTACACGAGAAAAGTAATCCGCCGTGGTAGCGCAGTAACTGTATCGGTCCGGTGTTGAGCTCAAGGTCCCGGCTCGATGCCTGCCTCAGCAGTCGCATTCCCGAGTTAAGAAGCAGAATGCAGAAACTCTCGATTACTTTGTATTAGGCGCAAATTAAAGTACGGCAGGTGGCCAAAATCATCCGGAGTCCCCGCTACACCATGTCTCGAATCAGAGCATGGGTTTGGCGCGGAAAACTTCATGGATGGATGGATTCAACTTTCTTGTACGTCCGGCAAGGTTTAACGCGACCCGGGCTCAGGTCTCCGACGGGGAACGTCAAGGCTCTGCTTCAACGCCGCCTCACGGGCTTGCTGGACTGCCCAAGTCTGGATTCCAAGGTCTGGGCTTCGCAGAGCGGCGGCCCACATCGGCGACAGGGTCTCCGGAGCAACTTTCATCCTTCCTATAACTACATTGTACTCCCACAGCATGTATTTGAGTGTTGCTGGTGCTTCCTGGCACAATTTGTACATATCGTCCTGATGCTTATCTGGCAAGATACGTTTCAGAAGGAATGGATTTGGGAAGGGGTTCGTCAGGAGTTGTCTCCGGGCGACGGCTTGCCTGCTGTTCAATTTGGGACTCGGCGGTGTGTATATCCTTCTGGCGTTCAAATATGCACTGGTTATGTCGTTGTATCTGGTGAGCCAGTCCCGTTCTGCGCGAGGAGTGTTCGCTATCGTGCGAGAGGCGTTGCCCTGTTCGGCGTGGCGGGACATGTCTGGCGCCGTCCGGCACGCCGTCTCGTTTAGGTTTGGGAGCGCTTTACCATCCGTGGTGACATGCGCGGGGAACCATATGATCCTCGTGCTCGCGGTTTTGGATCTGCCCGCTTTGGCCAGAATGGACAGGGCTTCCTTGGAAATTCGACCTCTGGCGTAATTCTTTACTGCCGTTTGCGAGTCGCTTAGTAAGACTTCGCATTCCTGTTCTGTGAGGGCCAGCGCAATCGCTACTTCCTCTGCTATTTCCGTGTGTTTGGTGTATACACTGCATGTGGTTCTGAAGCGCGTGTTTCTCTCCCTGCCGAATGAACGCAGCAGAGCCTCGGCTCTTGGCTTTCTTCTACCTCGGTTGGAATCAGGGTGCACGTTTCTTGGGATGTTTGCCAGTGTAATGGTGTCTCTTATTTTCTTGGGGATTTGCACTTTCTGGCCGTACTTGTTGTGGTACGTTATGACGAGTGTGTTTATAATGAACCTTCCCCTCGTGGAGGTCGACAGGCGTTTGAGCTTCGAAATGCGCTGTGCTTTGGCTATTTCTTCCAGGGTGTTGTATATGCCCAGTTGAGCCAGGAGCTCGGTGCTCGTCGATTCCGGGAGGCCCAGGGCTATCTTGTACGTTTTCCTTATGAGAGTGTTGATCTTGTTCTTTTCCGCGACCTGCCAGTTATGGTAGGCGGCTACGTAGGCGATTTGGTTGACAGCGAATGAGTGGATCAGTCGAACGACGGTTTCTTTCTTCATGCCCGCGTGTCTATTGGTTCTTCTCTTTATGAGCCTCGTGGCGCTGGCGACTTTGCATTCGGTCTTTCTCACGGCTTTGCCGTTTGCTCCATTGGACACAATGATCATTCCAAGAATTTTGATCTTGTTTAATTTGGGGATTGCGTTTCCATCTTGGGTGTACAGGCCGATTTCCTCGTACTCCCGGGGTGCTGTGTAGCTCTTTGGTGGCATGCATCTGCGTGTGGTCCGGTAAAGGAGTAGTTCGGACTTGCTCGGGGAGCATTTGAGGCCCGTTCCTTCGAGGTACTCTTCGACTTTGTGAATGGCCGTTTGTCGTGCGTTCTCAATTTGGCCGTCACTGCCGCGGTCCGCCCAAATCGTTATATCGTCTGCGTATATAACATCGTGCATTCCTTCGATTTCCCGTAGTTTGCTGGGGAGACCCAGCATGACTAAGTTGAAAAAGAGCGGAGACATAACTGAGCCCTGAGGGGTACCTGCCATTCCCTGGTTTCGTTCTTCGGACTCGGGGTTGCCAGCCGTCAGGGTCGCTTTGCGATCTTTCAGAAAGTACCTCACCCAGTTGTAGGCCCTTTCCCCTAGGTTCAGATCAGACACTTTTTAAGGATCGACTCGTGAGCAAATTTGTCGAATGCTTTCTCCAGGTCTAGTCTTAGGATGGCTCTCATGTTTCTTGTCTTGTCGTCAAGGATCTGGTTCTTTAGTTGTAACGTGACGTCCTGAGTGGACAGGTGGGATCGGAGGCCTATCATGGTGCAGGGGTAGGCTTCCATCTCTTCTAGATGGCTGTTGATACGGTTCAGGAAGGCGTGTTCCAAGACCTTACCCCCGCACGACGTCAGAGAGATTGGCCGTAGGTTCTCCAAACTCAACGGCTTTCCGTGCTTGGGTATGAGGACAGCCTTGGACCTCTTCCACTCCACCGGGATGCGACCTCCTCTCCAGCACTTGTTCATATAGCGCGTGAGTTTCGTGACAGATATGTGGTGCAGGTTTTTGAGCGTTTTGTTGTTAACCTTGTCCGGTCCTGGGGCTGACTTGCCGTTGAGTCCTTGGAGTTCCGTTCTAATTTCCGCCTCACTAAGGTCATCATCTAACTTCGGACTAGGACTGCCAGCGTACCGGCCGTGCGCGACCGTCGGTCGTTGCGGGAGGTACTTGTCGCAGAGTTTCAGGACGATTTGCTTCTCGCTCGCCGCCCCTTTCTCTTTGTGCAGAAGTCTCTGCATGTCGGCTCTTTGCTTAGATTTGCTTTGGGTTTCGCCCAGCAGGGGCCTCAGCAGTCGCCACGTACTTCCGTTGTGGAGTTGGCCATCCGTGGCGTTGCAGACTTCGTCCCACTGTTGCTTGCTCGTGGTTTTGCAGTGCTCTTAGATTTGTTTGTTTAGTTCGGCTATCTTTTTCCTCAGCTTTCGATTGATCCGTTGGTCTTGCAATCGGGTTTGTATGCATTTCTTGGCTTCCCAGAGGTGGGCGAGGCGACTGTCCATGTTCTACGTCATGATTTCGGGACTGATGGTTTGGGTGGCCTCCATGACATCCCTGGTCAGGTCCGCGATCCATGTGTCAATGTCACCGATCGGCTCGTCGTCTAGCCTGATATCCCGGTGCTTGAGGAACTTGTCCCACTCTGTCCATTTGAAGCTTTTGACGGGTGGGAGAGGGGTTGGTTCCCGTTAGGGGGATCGTGGTCCCGATGATCGTGTTTCGCTACCTACGTCTTCTAGGGTGTTTTTCTCCAGGTAGCCTTCTCGATGTTTTTGATGATTGTTAAGTCTGGTGTGGTATCTCTTGCAACCGAATTGCCCATTCGCGTTGCGGCGCTGGACGTAATTTTTTTCAACCGAAGTATCCGTCTTGCCACAACAGGACGCTTCATTAGCCCCGAAATACTAAAGAAAACCTTAGAGATGGCTTAGATTCCCGCGTCAACTCTCGTGAGATATTGAAGTGTGTTGCCAGTGAGGATCACAGACTTGACAACTACCATAGATCCTGAACTGTGGAAAGATTCTGCTCGCGTTGTGGAAATACTTAACTGATTAATATTGAGGACAGAATATGGTCACTGAATTTTTTTCTCGATGATATATATAAGAAGAACTTACCGTACTTCAAGTTGCCTTTTGTAGCAGTGGCACAGTGGTGGTGCAGAGCTCAACGTAGCGGGCTTGATGCCTGTCTCCGTCGGGGCCTCCCGCAAATTATTACCATGCAAAACATGGTCGCTTCGATGCTTGCCTTCGTCATCGCCACTCAGAAATTAGTGGCGTCCAATACATAGCGGCTCTAATTTTGCCTGGCAGTTTTCAACTGCTCGTATGGGGATAAGGCATGACTTTCAAGATTTGTATCCATTATTCGGAGGGGTATGCGTTGCAGAAACCGAAAAGGGTCGGTAGCAATGGTAAAATCTAGTTGCTTTTTCTCCGGAAATGAGACCATAAAGAGTGCCAAATTTTGCGGTCGACGACGCTGCCTATAAAATGTGAGCTTGCTGCAGATTTTGAGTAAGAACAGCGGAGTGGTATACGGTCAAAATGTTTTATCGCTTCCAAGAAAGGAACGTAGATATATGAATTTTTAGAAAAAAAAGTCGGGAAGCTTCCGACTCGAAGCTATGCGGATATTTTCTAGAAAAACGCCCTATAACGCTCTAATGCTTTATTACGCTTTACACCGCACTGACGTACAGACACAGCTGTTCAGGTGTGGAGTATGGAAAGATAAACATCGTTCTTTATTTTCATATATAAGCAATATTTCAAGAATAAGTGCATGGAAACTAAGTATTAAGACACAGCTGACGAGCCTAAAGCAACTTCGCGCTGCTCTTCAGTTCCTCTGTAAATATTCCATAGAAATATCCTCATTTCGACTACTCGCGGATTCTCTACTCTGCGACTTCATTTCCGTCTACCTCATCCAGTGTTATCATTCCGCAGCCTGTGCGACTACGCACTTATTTTGCAATACCTTACCGTTTTATGCGCCGCTCTGAAGCGCGCGCTCCTGCGTTGAGCGTCGGCGTAACTGAGCGAACGAGATTAGCGAACGTTGAAAGAACAAATGCAGAGCACAGCGGGGGGTGAAAAGCGAAGAGAGCGCGAGGAGGAAACCGGACGAGGAGGCTACAGTGAAATCATGAGCGGAGGATGGTGCGGCGAAAGCGGCGGAAGAAAAGCGCAGTGCCGCTCTGCGGCTACGATGTCTACGAGGCGGCGCCACAGCAGCGCACGTCGTCTGTTCACCGATGGCATGCGGTGAGCGCGTCCAAGATGCTGTACAGGGTTTCCCACGTAACTTGAGCCAAACATAAAAAAGTAGGCAAATGCGACGTAGCTGGACAGAACCAATGCAATGTTGTTTGCCGTCGCTTGGAGATATATTTTTTCATTCCGCCTAATTAGATAATTCGTCCAAATAATTGCCCAACTTCTGAAATAATATAATTTGATGAAAAGTGTTAATGAGCAAATTGTAGAGCAACAAGAAAAACTGCCCATACAGCTTTCTGTTGCTCGATACCTGCTAGATAAGTGTTTTTTCGATCATAAACGAATCCCGCCGACACACTGAAATTGCCCCGAGCGGGCAATGCATGTATTTGCGGGCTCCTTTCACACTTAGAAAAATACTTTTATGTAGCATGTATTGAGCAACAATTTTCATTAAAGATTTGGCACTGCTAAACTCAGAACTCTATATGTTTCAAGCGAGGGTGAAGTGATGAAATTCACTGGCGCAGAGGACCACATGATGAAAGAAAGAAAGGCACGTGGATAGAGAGCGTCGCAGAGAGCTAGTTGAAAGCTAACTAAGATATTAAACTACAAAAAAGAGGAATGGTACCTAAGCTTCCCGTCTTCTGGTTCAAGTCTACCAATGACACGGACGGCTGCACGAAAATACGCGGTGAAATGGCTGATGCAACTGTCGCACTCGTTATTTCGCAAACTCCGCGCAACTGTTCCGCCAGAAGTCCGGATTCAGTTGTATTCTTCCGCGGGAGCGCAGATGCGTGGGGTGGCCCGGCAACTACGAGCAGAAAAGTAGCACACAAACGCGTGACGGCAGGTTTGCCATGCACACAGAATAAATACTATCGCGGTATTAGATTAATGTACAAAGGGCAGGTTGTAGCTTGGCCCATGAATCTGCTGTGTCGTCAGGTAACTATTTATGCTAACACGACTTGAAAACTGAGCAGCAGAGCTGGTTGCCACAAACTACGCCGTTGTGTCGGCACATCCGTGGTTTCTAACCGCGGGTGGAAATTGTGGTATCCAGATGTCCGGAATCCTGATGGACCCGCAGGCCTCCTCTGGCCCTGCCCTCTTCTGCCGCCCTAATTCTCTCTTCTTCATTTTCCTTTTTCTGCCGTTTTTTTCCTCATGCTCAGTGACTTAATAAAGAATTGGATGAAACACGAGACGTCACAAAGCCGCAAGCCAATGAAGACAGGTATTCCGGCGTTCATTCCTGTCCCCTATTGGTAATGATATACATTTTCTGTCGCCTTACCTTGTTTTTTTTTTCAACAATTGGCTTTTCCTCAAATTACATTTTGGGTTTCTACCCCTCTTCATTTAATTTTGATTGGATTAGACCTGCTATACCTTGGTGGTGCGGGTTTCCCTCCTATTTATTTAGGTTATTTTTGCAATCCGAGGGGCTTGAAAATATGCCGTTGTGGATAACAAAGCACGCTGCAAGTCATCCTATATGAACATTTATTCTTCTGAGCGAAACCGAAGAAATTATGCTTCCTTGTAATGGTCAGTTTTCGGATACCCTAGTAATGACATATGTATGATAAGCAATGAATAAAACTTGGCGGCTGTTCTCGACAACCTAAAATACGACGTCCTTTGCTCATCCACAGAACTTTCGGGATTGTACTTGAGCGTTTGGTAGTTATCTGAACATCCGTCGCATATCTGTTAAAGTACCGTGCAACACTTGGACGTTTGAACCTAATCCACATATCCATTGGATGTCGGCGGAACATAGAGATGATCGGCGTTTAAATGCAAATACGACGAAGAAAAACATTGCAGTGTTTCATAGATTCGAAACGCAAGAGAAAAAACTCAAACACAACTGATGTTACGGCTTCAAAGGCGCCAGAGAAACAATGACTTTTTTTTCTTCTAAGGCGCATCGCTAAGAACAGGAAACGTCTAGGGACAGATATTTTTCTGCAAAAAAAAGTTACATGTCTTCTACAGCTTGTAATATTGAGTATAGAGTAACAATCCGAAAGCAATCAATTGATGTTGTTAGGCACAGCTGCCACTTAACTGCTTATGAAAGGTCTTGTCTACTCACAGCGCAAATTTATATCCGACCGAGCTGCAATCGCTTCGTCTTCTCTTTTTAAACTACCGGACACGTAGAGTAATCTTTTTCGTGAAATATAGCTTACGTGTTCATACCTATATGTCATTACATATGCTTATTTTTAGGTGTGTGATAACCAAAATTTTGAATGGGAATCAGAAAGCCTTTGCTATTTCGTTTAATCCGTGCGTCACTAATTAGAAATTTTCAAGTGTACATATTTTTGCTAATATATAAAGTTATGTGATTGATTGATTGATTGATTGATTGATTGATTGATTGATTGATTGACTCATTGATTGATATCGTTTAACATCCTCCCAAGCAGCAGAGAGTTAAATGAAGAAGGGCTCCGGATGAATTTTGAATACCTTAGTTTATCTAACGTGTACCTAAACCTATGTTCACAACTATGTTTGCATTTCGCCCCCAACTGAAATGCGTTCGCCGCGACAAGGAAGCAAACCCCACACCTTTTTGCTCAGCATCACTACACCATCGGCACTACGTCACCCTTACGGTTTGAGCACGTAAGAGATAACAGCACATACGTGATTCTGAGACTTGAGGAAACGGCAAAAGTGAGCCCTGTTCAGAATGCGTCCGCTGCAGGGGAGACGCCGTTGATGTCACCAGTTAGGGATGGAGGCGGGCCTCTATGAAAATGGCCTGTCTCCTGCTTTAGAGAAAATTTGTTATTTGGCCGTACCCAGCATTTCTTTCTTCAGACAATGAGTGTTTCTGAGGTATCGCACCTTTTTCCGTGTACACTCAGCACTCATCTGTAACGCGTTTGCCCCCATCCCCTTTTTTCTTTATGTAGTTGCCATGGTGCGTCATACAAGCGGGAAGTTGTTGTTTCTCACTTCGCTCTTCGCCGAATGTCCGATTCAGAAATGCAATACATGCACTTAAATATTCCTGTAACTAAACAGTGTAAGAAGTGCCGATATACTTCTTTTTTTACCGAGGGGATTCCAGGAGAGTTTACATCTGACTATGTTTAGGAACTATGTTTAGCAGTGCCCTGTTGAGCACGCTGATAAATGAGAAAGCTGTTAAAAGCTCATTTGGTCGGCAGCTGTTAAAATGAATACAGAAGATGGCCTGACACCAGGAGCTTTTGTAACCTTTCGAAATGCAGTCACAAGCCTGAAATTTTTGAAGTTTCATACTTTTCTCTGAGCTCAATACGATTAGCAATTACGACGAAAGGCTAAAAGGATTTAGTTTCAGTTTGCTATGTCATTAGGGACAGCTGCGAACCTTATTACAAAATTGTTATCTGCTCCTGGTTTTTATGACAAAAAAAACTTCACGCTACCCTCTCTTTCTCTCTCCCTCTCTGCCTGTATCTTTGTCGCTTTTTTTCGTTTTGTTTGTTTGTTTGTTGGCTTGCACGCGAAGATCGAAGCCTGAAAACTGGACTCGTTAAGTGCTTTCTAGTGTGTGGCAGGGTTTCAATGCTTTAAACAGTGTGTTTTCGATTGTTGTGAAGTTAGATTTCATTTGTTTTATTGATATTTTTGACGAATTTCTGTTTCAACTATTTATTCGTGGTTGTAAAAGGTTTAATTTCTTAAATGGTGATACTAAACGTATTACCGCATGGTGCAACCCTTACGTTTACTTTTTATTTCCTGAATTTCGTGTGTACTTCCGATTCTCAGTCAATGGCGTATGTATTAGTTTATTTTTATTGATGCATTTCATTTCATTTTATTTCCTTAAAGACCCCGTAGTAGCGGTAATACATAAGGGGTTGGGATAGAACATATACACACAAGTGTTATAATGCATTCAATTCTGTAAATAAAACGTATGTTAGAGCTTGAACAAATTGTGAAGAGCAGCTGATGGCAGCGATTTGATGAGGAAGGTCATTCCAGTCTTTAGATGCTCGGTAGTAAAATGAGGCTGAAAATGTATTTGTGCGAGAATGTGGTTCTGCGACCTGCTGGGGATGGCCAATGCGTCGTGACTGTCACGTTGGAGGAACAGTGTATGGTGGTCGATTAAGCGTCGAATAGTAGAACCTGTGGAAGCAGGATAGGTTGGCAATGCAGCGACGAAAGGATAGAAGCGATAAGGAAGATTCTTTTTCTTTAAGATGATATGCTGACGATGGTGAGAGTATGTGGAATGAATACACCTGGTGGCGCTATATTGAACTGCTTCGAGGGCATTGGCGAGATATGCTTAATGCTGATCCCAGATGGCAAATTTGTATTCGAGTTTAGTTCTTACCAATGATCTATAGGCTAACAGTTTTACAGGCAATGGAGCAAGGCGAAGGTGACGTTTTAGTATCCCAATGTTTTGTTAGCCGAATAAATACCATTATTAACATGCGCATTCTAGGTTAGATCATGAGCCAAGGTGGTGCCTAATTATTTGTAGGATTCTACTAATTCCACGGTGACGTCACCAATCCAATAAGAAAAGCGAAGTGGGTGAAGACGAAGGGTAAATGAGACAACTTTGCATATATTAGTGTTGAGTGTCATCAACCAAAGACCACACCATTCTTGTACCCGTTTAAGGTCGGATTGAAGAATTGTTTGGTAAGTGATGGTATTGACTGCGCGGTAAATAACGCAGTTATCGGCAAACATACGGATATGGCAGGACAGATGCAAGAGTAAGTCATTAATGTAAATTAAGAAAAGAAGGGGGCCAAGGACGGACCCCTGTGGTAGCCTCATGTGACGAGTGCAATGTTTGAAGCGTGGTGATAAATGAGACGTACTGTGACCGGTTAAAAATTGTTCAAGCTATTTTAGGATATCAAGATGTAGATTCAAACGAGAAAGTTTCAGTAATAGGCGTTGATGAGAGATTTTGTCAACCGTTCTCGCGTAATCCGCAAATGTGGCGACTGTTTGTATGTTACTCTCAATATTAGCATGAACGTCATGAAGAAATAGTGCAAGCTGGGTCTCGCAAGAACAGCCCCTGCGGAACCCGTGCTGCTATTGATGAAAGAAGTTGTTAGCGTCTAAAAAGTTTATATTATGAGAGTACATTACATGGTCCATGACCTTGGAGGGAACGCTTGTCAATGAGATGGGGCGGTAAGTTAGGGGATAATTTTCGTCGCCCGCGATTTGTAGACTGGAATAACCTTCCCTATCTTCCACTCACCTGCAATGGCGCCTGTGGAAAGCGACTGTGAAGATAATAAATAGAGAAACTCTGCAGAAATGCGTTTCGTATTTTTAGTAGTTTAAAGCTAATGTCATTGATGCCAGGTGATGAAGACAACTTAATATTTTCTATCACAGATAAAAGCCCACGTACTGTGAATATGCTGGCTGACATGTTGCATTGTATGTTTGTGGTTGCCGGAGGAATAAGTGTCTCCATTTCATTATTGAAGACTAAAGAAAACGTGTTGTTGAACATACAAACGCAGGTTGAATCGGTCAACGATTCACCCAGTTCGTTAGTCATAGTATTGATACGCGCTTCTTTGGGGTTTATCGCCTGCCAGAATTTTCTTAGATTATTAAGTAAAATGTTAGGCAGGTCATAGTGAAAACAGGTTCGCTTGGCATCGTGAATTCCAATTAGGTACTTAGTTTCCTCAGCATCATATTTCTACCACACAACTGAGCTTACCTTAACTTTAGCGTGGCGATAGAGGTGCTATTTTATTTTCTAGCCGTATTAAGGATCTCGTAAACCATGTTTTTTGTCGATTGGATCGTATGGTTGTCTTGGGAATAAATTGGTTCTTTAGTTCACATAGTTTGTTTTTAAACAACAGCCAGTTATCATAAATCGAAAGGTTATGAATGTTACCTTTGTCACATAAACAAATTGTCTTCTCGTGCATGTCGTGTGGTGGGGGAGCGAAAGTGAAAGCACCATGAATAACTTTGTGATCACTTACCTCACGGAGATATGTACGGGATATTAAGCTTTCAGGATGACTGGTTAGTATAGGATCTAAAATATTGACAGAGGTCCCCGAGGCACGGGTTCGCTCCAGTAGTAGCTATGTTAACTTGTAATTTGAACACACTTCTATAAAGTCGCTCGCCTCAGTTTGATTTGTTAGTAAACCAGTGCCATTGTACCAGTTGATGCCGCGAAAATGAAAGTCCCCGAAAAGGAGAATAATAGCATTGGGATGCTTTGAAGTAATTTCATTTAATATGTTGTTTAAGAGAGCAGAAAAGTCCGCTTGATGGTGAGGGGGTCTGTAACAAACACACAGCAGCACTGTTTGTGAAGAACATTGACATTTTACCCATAGTTTTTCCAAGTGGCTGTCGATGTTAACTCCTGTGCACGCCAATTGTTGGTTCACGGCAATCAGAACACCTCCGCCACGTGCGCCTCTCCGATCGCATCGATAAACGTCGGAGTTGGGAAGATCGGCTAGGATTTCTGCGTCACTGATTTCTTTTGTAAGTCACGATCCTGTTAGTATCAGTAAGTTATTGGCGGATGGTCGCATAAGGTTTGATACGTGTTCAGGCTTTGGTAGAAAGCTGCGTATGTTCGCGAAAATCACTGAAAAAGACAGATTATTACGCGGGATGGCATGGCGAGTTCTTAGATTCGCAGCATAATGTGATTGATATGCTGTTTCTTTGATGATCTGTGATGTCTCGTCAAATATGTAGCGTTTAGTACCTATGTGCAATGTTTCGTAACGCAATGAAAAGCGAGCATATTTTGCTTTCGCAAAAGCGACAAGGTGCCTGCGGGCGTTCCTGCACAGCCTTCAAAAAATCTTCGCCGACACTGCGTTGAGTACCTTTGAACATACCACCATTTCATAGGACAGTCTCTTTTGTCTTGGAGTGTATAAATTTAACAATTATAGGGCGACGGCGCCCAGCGGTGTGCCTGCCCAGATGATGTGCTCGTTCAATTCCTTTTTTATCTATGTTAATGTTGAGATGCTGAGAGCACAGCTGGGTTACGGCTTCTTCAGACTGGGCGCATGTTCCCGAGGGATTAGTATCAGGAACACCATAAAAGGTTAGGTTATTTCTACGTGATCGGGTTTCAGCATCATCCCTACGCCGTCCCATGCAAGTGGCTAGATCAGTAATTTTAGTAATTTCTGCTTTGACGGCCTCGATTTCATTTCGTAACGGGTTGATGCTTTGGCAAAGTTTTTCGACTACTGCCACTGGGCAATTGAAATCGGACACTATCTTATTAGTCGCCAGTAGTTGGTTCTTAGTGTATTTCACTTGTATGGCTATTTCTTTTTGGCCGGCTGATAGTTTTGGCAGCTCTTTTAGTACAAGGTTAGCACTATCGGGACCCGGATTAGATTCGATGTCTCCAGACAAGAGAAGCCGAATGGCCCAAACACTCTCAAGAGCAATAGCGACACAGCACCGGGGGCTCGGCAGCTGCACCAGAAGATAATTGCTAGACTTCTTTGCAAAAAGAGAATACTTGTTACCAACCTGCGTGGCGAAGAGTAACGGGTTAGTTGACAGCATGGTAGTGCAGCAACCGAGCCCACAGAGCGGTGTCGACAGTCGCGGCTGCTTTGTACTTGGTGGGATCACGAGTGTCAGTGCCGATGGGAATTTGCACACGGAATCCAGCATCCCTATGTCGCATGGTGGTGCAGACAGAGAGGGAGTTGCGCAGCCGATTTCTATGGAGCAGGCGCCAGATGCCATACAAGGTGACCACGTGCCGGCTTCATTGATGCAGGGGGGGAGCGGCTCATCACTCTGGCTATAAACACTGACGTGTTCATAGGCAGAGTGATGACAGCTGCTCGTGGAGGACGATAGTTACGAACACCTGCGTGACGAAGAGCAACGGGTTAGTTGTCTGATTTGTGATACAGCAACCAAGCGCACCTTTATGCGAAAGGAGGCAGAAGCTAGCTCTTCAAAGCACGATGTAACGTTACAGCTACACAGAGGAACGCTTTGATATGCACCCCAACTGGTCCATTGCATGAATCTCCCTTTGCGTGCTAGTTACACCCCAATGGATGTGCCAAGCCATTGTTACAGTGAACTGAAGGGTCAGGGGCCTACTGCTTACCAGCAATATTCCAAATTTGGCAACTTTCCGCAAAATATTTTGTTTGCATTTTTCTCTGCCTAGCGGGAAAATTCGTTCTCTTGCGGGTGACCGTATTTTCTAGTGGTTTTCTTGAAATGTTGGCTTTGTTCTTGCGTGGGAGGGGGGGGGGGTGCCCAGGAACCTTTCTTTTAAATAATCATTCCTACTTTATCAAGCTTCCAGCTTATTCAGCCTTTTTCAAACACAAACAGTATGCATCGCATTTTTACTTCGCGTTTCTCCAATCTTTTCCCTGCGGGCTGGCTTTCGAAGTAACGATAAATGCTGCTACAGTTGCAACCTTCTCGAACCCCTTGTAGCAAGATCGGTAAGATGGTGGCCAATTGGGTCAGTGATGACACCGACACAAGATCTAGCGACGCCAGCGAACAAATATACAAGGACGCTCGGTGAGGTGTTGAGTCACTGATGTTGTACCTCAATTTTACGTTTACTTCTTTATTCTTCTCATGTAATGTGCTTCCATATGTTCAAGTTCATGTATAATCGATTCCCTTTCAATGTTTCCTTATTCATTGTCCGATGTACTGAGTTTTCCTTTTTTTCTCTTTTGGATGATAACTCCTTTATTTGAATACCACCTTTTGATGTTATTATTTTTATGTGTTGTATCCTGCACATGCCTGATCATGCCTGCATTATTGTTAGACAAATACGCCAACAGAAATGTTTTTCATATTTTATACACTAATCGCTCGTTAAACCCGCTCTCGATTTCAGCGCACGGAAGCACCTTTTGTTTTTGAGGTTTCGTTTCGCAATGTATTTCCTCACTTGCAGTCGCACAAAAAAGCGCTTATGAATGATGAAATTTGTATCTTTTATTTGTTATGAATGAAAAGAAACAGACTTCTTGGTCGAGCGTGATTTCTTCTTTAACTGTGTTTTACGTAGACACAATAGATGCCATTTTCAACGTGGCTCTGTTTGTTGTCTGTAATTAGCGGGTATATAGCGTACGTTCGGTGCTCTTATTGGCGGTTAATATAGATATTTTTGGTGTAACGAATAGCGGGTGTTTTATTTCTAGTGGACAACAGTGCTTGCAGTAGTTTATGCTTTAAGTTTTTCCCGAAGGCCGCAATCGCGTGAGGCTTCTAAAAGCAGTGCGTGAAGCGCTCTCGAGCACATATGACTGTGTGGGTACCTAATTTAATTCCTGACAGCTTGACATGAGTTTGGGAGACACCGTAAGAAAGGCTGTAGATTGCCTTCAAAAAGCAGGTGTTCGTACACCATGCACCCTAGTGTAAATACATTTCAGATATGTGACCTTTTGACAGCGGAACAAATGAAAGAGACATTGAAAGCAAAAACTGTTATTGCTGCCTATGGTTTCTTCTTTCTGCTTCGCTCTGTGAACAGAAGTCCAAGGCAAGCACATTAAACGTCGCTTTGATGTGCACTAACTAGACGTTTCTAGTGATGTAGGTCTTCTTATGGTTGGCTGAAAAGAAGCGACACGCATGACTAGCCAGTCGACAAGATCGGGTACAAATCGTTGTTTACGTGCCTTACACGAGCTAGGAGAACATATATTAAGAACGCCAGTGCATTAGTACGTTTTATGGGCCTGCGTGACTGTAGCCGCAATGCGATGCATTGCACATTCCAGTAGCTTTTCTTTATTAGCTATGTTAATAAAAAAAAACAGAAGGGACTCTCCACGTTTAGTTTAAAAAGGGAACCGAAAGGCAAATACGAGACCAGACAATTCACTTACGCACCGCCGGGAGTATTATTTTCTCCTGCCGTGGAATTGAATGGCCCAAGCTCCCCTGGAGCGTGTCCATATATAGTGTAACGGGGTGACCTCAAGAAAACATGGCGATACCGTTGGCAAGAAAACAAATATATATATCTTTGCACACCACTCGTTCGTGTGAAGCGATTCTTTACTACGTACAGTTTTTTGTTTGTTTGTTTTATGTGATGGCCGAGAAAGACGTTCCCTGTGTCGAACGTCATCGAAGATGTGTTGGCCCTGGGGACACAAAAGAGAGATAAAGTGGGAAGTCTGCACTGCAATGGAAGAAGAGGCTACAATACAAAGTATGTCAAGGCAAAAAATATGTAAGCACTATGAAATGCGTTAGATTCCTTATTGTAGCTACTTTAGTTTCTGCTGCCGTGCTTTTTTTTCTTTTATGAGTGATTGTTTTTGTTTTAAGAGCAGAGTCAACGCTTACAGCCCTTCCCGTATCCGTGCCTTTCCCCCTAAATGACGCTTGCACAAGGACATAAGAATAAAAAAAGTATGGAAAATATTTGGTTAGGTGTGCGGGCTTGTATGTACATCTCTTTTCATATACCTGTAATTGAGAATGCAACTATTCGCACACATGTTTATATTTTTAAGCAGGGTGGCTAAACGTAAAAGTGAATTGCAAGTGCATCTACCCTTTTAGTTTTATTTTGATTTCGAATGTAGCGCTGTGTATAGTAAAAAGTACGCCGAAACAAAACTTCCAGAATAAAGCGATGTTAGGGGAGGTATTCTCACAATGACTTTCGATATATAGATAGAACATCAGCTGAACAAAATATTGAATGTAAAACGTCATCCTTAGAAGATTTTAATAGAACCGAAAAAAATAATTATGAAAATAGAAACATAGAGAATCGACAGGAGTACCATTTTGAATATGAGATTAAAAGATGTGTGCTTTTCGCAATCACGGGAAATGGTTTTAGGTATCCGGCAGTTTTATTGTGAACTGGTAAATCATGCAAAAAGCTTACGGAGAAAACATGTGTTTTTGTGAATGAAGAAGAATATTGAAGCTCATTAGTGTATAGAGTTGTGACTGGAAGGTGTAAATATATTATAATCAATGATCGAATGATATAATTAATTAATTAATTAATTGTGATATTAGAAATAATACGTTAGTCATGAATGAGACGCTAAACTATATTGCTAAAGTTAAAGGAAATGACCTCAGTCGATAGATAAAAAGTGCAAGGCCTATGAAGATAAGGTTCATAGTATGCACAGTTTTTCATTTTCTTTCATTTATTTCTGAAAATGTCCACGAGCAGCTCTACGCCTTAATATTGGTGTACTTGTGTTACCTAAAGAACATAAAACAAGAAAAAATACAAATAGAAAACCTCGAAGGAGTGCTGCAAGGTGAAACAAAAATTGAAATAAATCAAGGTCGTCAATCAATCGAAGGCATCATCAAAGGCACGAATTAAACCAGTCAGATAAGTAGCAAAAAGAAAAGCTGAAGGTATCAAGATCATAACGCAAGATGTCTTGTTGTTTTACAAGACGTGTTAGAGGTGCAAGCTGAATTCACCTAGAAAATGCTGGGATTACGGCATGTTTGGGCAAGGCACGCACAACGTTAAAGCTGCCAGTAACCGCGGAGAAGTGATTGTGAATTACATTATCCAAGAGTAAGTAATCACAATATTTTCGATTTATATTTAGAAGTCTAATGTTAAACATGCGCAGCGCGCGTTCGTAAGCATCAAATATACGACGTCCTATAAATAGATCGCACAGCATACGAATAAAGCGTCGTTGCGCACATTCACTGTTTACCACGATGTTCAAATTCATACAGTTTCATACAACAGAACTCAACTCCAACTTCGAGCGGCTAAAACAGGAATACAAGAGAACAAATATGTTGACATTCGTAAGCCTTTCTGTCATTCTTGACATCAGACGTATCTTTCTGCAGGATGAATTACCAGTGCTTGAAACATGTTATTTGAAAGTTAGTTGAGAGTCGGGCAATAATTCCAAATTCGTGCTTGCGGCTCGCGCTCTTCAATGGAATCTTATTAGGTGAGTATTTGCATACTAAGGTGGACATATTGCAACTAAAGGAAACAAGTGCCTGCTACAGAACGCCCGTCTTCCTGTAATACAAGGGCGAATCAGAACGACTGTACCCCTATTTCTTAATAACCAAAATAATGTACATAAAGGTACTTACAAATATGCATACTATTTTAAGTAAGTTACATTGCTTTTTTTTCTTTTCACGCAGTCCCCACACCGGTTCAGCAATGTGTCCCACCGCGGCACTACACTTGAGATGCGCCTGTGGTAGAATTCGTCCGGCTGACTGTGGAACCACCGTCGGACTGTTGTCTCGGCTTCACGGCTTTTTGCGAACTCGCAACACCACCACCTCACACATCACAAAGCGAGACCCCTTTCCCCCGTACGTGCATGGGTTACATCTCCCTGTGGATTTCGATGTGCGTTCGTCCCTTGTGCTGTAGAGAAAGAACCAGACTTGTTTGCTCATGCACCGTGGACCTGTGAAGCACAACTGCGATCTTCAACAGTTGACAGCAGCGCCATGCCGCAGACCTACCAGCAGATAAGCCCGGGCCGGTCCAAAATAGTATTTTGACTTCGCATTTACAGCTGTCATTGTTATGAAAAGCTAGGGCCAAAGGCTTTCAGATCCACCCACGTATTTCACTATCCTGCACTCATTCTGTTTCATGGTAATGGTCAATATAGTTACCGTACAAAAAGAGACGCGAATGACACAAACATTAGGATAATTAACAAAAGTATTGGAAAATATTGGGCCTAAGAGACACCCTTGTGGAACACCGGAAGTTGATTCATAAGGCAAAGGCATTTGCCTTATAGCAAATTCATAATGCAAATGCTTAACGCATTTATCGGTTTGCCTACAAACCGATAAATACCAGAAATGTTTGACTTCGCCAGAGATCAACCTTTGGTGTATCAATAAGTTAAAGCTTTAAGATAAGCCACTGGAATGTCGTGCTTGCTGCCAAAATTTTCAATAAGTAAATACATGGAAAGAAGTAACGACGGAAACATTCATAATGTAGCATACCAGAAAAACAGAGTGATAAAATGCGATTCACTTCTTTCAAAAACGAAACACACTGCGCTTTTCCTTTTCGATAACTGCGCTATACATTGAATTCGGCGCAGCAGGTTCGCGTTCTGAGGTTGTCGAGGCTTCAACTGCTGCTCGTTCCGCATGCCTCCGGCCACGATGACTGCTGTACATTTGCTGATGCTGCTGTTGATAGCTACGAGTGATATTGCTCACGTATACTCGGCGAGGTGCAGTCTTGTTGGCCTTTTGTCAGATTTGGAGAAGTCCCTGGCTGTCAGTCGAGAGACAATGGCTTGAACTGAACAAGGTTAGATTTTTTGAGTGTGTTGTGTGAGGCTTCAGCCACGTGGCGATGCGCTTGGCATTACTTTCAAGGCGTGTTCCCTGCTGCAGATACAATTAGTGTCTGCCCTGCATCGTTCCTATGCGCGGTTGTTGCTACACGTGACACACCGTGCTGTCGCTCACTATACGATGCCGGTGCGCCGGCTGCCCCCCGAGACCCTTGCACCTGCTTGGCGCGTCGCCACTCCCTTGCTGTTCTAGGCCCACGCGATTACTCTCTGCCGATTTCCTAGCGAAAAGAACTATCCATCCAAACATAGTCAAACACTTGCTCACTGCTCGATTAGTCTCTAATGGTAGTTAATTGTTGCAATTAATGAATAAATAAAAATATCTCGTACGAAACTATGTGCGTTGTCTAAACGCTGAAAACATGTTATTGCTTTCTTTAATTACCTCGTGGATACGAAAGACTTTATCCTTCCTTCATTAGGCACGGATTGAAATAAAGGCCGCAAAGAAAACGAATTTCTTTAGGAACAATAGACTTCTGCAATGCGGGCCACCCGTAGACGCGAAAAGTCGAAGACAACAAGAAAATCAAAGGGCGTATGTTTCCTTTCCTTTCAGTCTGTAATCAATTGTTCTCCATAAAGTATACATTGGGAGCAGTTCTGGACGATCTTGTTGTTCTGAAGTTTCAAGAAGTCATGCTATCGGGGCAACTGGCAAGAGCAAGATTGAAGTGGCGGAAACTGCAACAATTGCCACTCCAGAAAACCCCCAAAGGAAGACTGGAAGTTGAAGAGCAATGCAAACGGGTGACTGCATTTGTTTTCGTCAGGGCATCGCCGATGCCCAGAGGAAGTTGCTCTTTCCTCAGATCCAGTTTCCTTTCCGTTTGAACTCTGCTGTACAGCTGCCTATAGATAGGAACTCCTACTTCACTTTTGTATGAAAAGAAAAGTGAATGTTTCAGTCAGTTTGTGAAAGACGCATGCTACATTTCTAGTTTTCTTTTTGGTTGAGCTCAAGTTGCGTCCTTTAACAGAGCTAATGCCACGATAACAGAGGTGCCCTCAGGAGTGCCGCAAGGTTCTGTGCTGGGTCCGTTGCAATTCTTGACCTTTATAAATGATTTGCCTCGTCACATAACCTCAAATATACGTTTGTGTGCTGATGACTGTGTATTATATCATAAAATTTCCGCCTTCCATGATCATTTACTGCTTCAAAAATCATTTTCTAATTATAGCTCTTGGTACGCTACCTGGCAAATGACAATTAACATCCGTAAAACGGTCGTAATGACTTTTCACTAATAAAACATCGCCTTCCGCTTTTATTTACAAGGTAATAATACTCCAATTGAGAGCGTTAGTGAATATAAATACCTTGGTCTTGTTTTCACACCCAATATCTTGGTCGAAGCCCATAGATTTAATAACCTCAAAAGCATTCAAAAGATTAGAGTATCTGCGCCGCAAATTGACCACAGCCCCAATGGATACTAAACTACTCATGCAGAAATCACTAATCCGGCCAGACTAGAATATGCTTCTCCCGTCTGTAATCCGCACAAACAGTGCAACATTAATCAGATTGAGGCCATCCAAAAGAAAGCGATCTGCTTCATCTGCTGTAGGTAAGATAGGGATTTTTCACCTTATACAGCGCTTTCATCCCTAGGCTTACCACCGCTCTCACATCGCCGACGCACGGAATGACTGAAGTTTTAGCACTGCATTATTAACTCCTCTTGCCGTATATCTTCAGATAACTACCCAACTCCTGCAAAACCATCTAATACTAGAAGTAACCATCACCTAAACGTCGCCCCTTTTAAACAGACACTTTTAAATACAGTTTATTTCCCTGTGTAATCGGATACTGGAATTCTTTGTCTGGTCCTACTCGTTCTCTTCCCTTAAACTTACTCTTGGTAGCCATTGAATAGTCTTGGTTTGCATTGGTTTGTATTCGTATTGCCTGTATTATTTATTATGTTCATTGCTCTGCCTTTCACGCCCACTCCTGCAATAGCCAGATCGGGCTTCAGTATGTCAAAAAAAAAAACAGAGTTCAGAACTTTACCGATCATGTTCATGGGGCTTAATCGTGTATGTGACCCGCCGTGGTTGCTGTGGTTGCTCAGTGGCTATGGTGTTGGGCTGCTGAGCACGAGGTCGCGGGATCGAATCCCGGCGACGGCGGCCGCATTTCGATAGGGGCGAAATGCGAAAACACCCGTGTGCTTAGATTTAGGTGCACGTTAAAGAACCCCAGGTGGTCAAAATTTCCGGAGTCCTCCACTACGGCGTGCCTCATAATCAGAAAGTGGTTTTGGCACGTAAAACCCCAAATATTATTATTATTATTAATCGTGTATGTGTGTATAAAAGCGGCTTTTTTTATTACGAAAAAGGTTTTCTCCTAAGTTAGTTATGTAACAAAAACTTCTGTTTCTAATTTTCAATCTCCCCAATTGTCCGGAGGTCCAATTGCAAGTGGTGATGCATACATATGTCAAATAACGTATGTAAGCTTGAAGACTTTACCTTGAAACAGAATTGAGGTAAAATAACTTATGTTTTATTCCTACTTCACGCACCACGCAATTTCCCTTTCGCTCAAGTGACCTATTTTTGGCCGGTATAACTGGGCGATTCCGCTGCAATAGCATCCGACGTATTTGTCCCGTCGCACAGGTAACAGAACGGTTCGCTGAACGTTTTTACGGCACAAATTACGTTTAGACTGACTGTCGGAAATGTTGTTTCCTTCCTCTTCTTTAAGTATTCAGCTCCTTCCTTGTTAGGGCACTTTCCCTACCAATGTACGCAACTGCGTTCGGGCATCGTAAAACTCATTGGTTTTCCCCGGATTAAACTTCTATTTTTGCTTGAAGTTTGGTGCAGCTCTCGTAGAAAGCCGAGGACTCGCTGTTTGTTTTCTAGGCGGCGCACCAAATGCTACCATCTCATTCAACTCAAGCGTCAACGTTTGAAGGCTCACCGCTCACAGCGCACTTTTTTGTAAACGACGTAGCGCTCCCCTGGACGTCAGACTTAAGCCGCAGCCTGACAGCCAGGCGCACCCAACATTACGTTCAGCTGCAAAAAGCGTTTTCGAATATGGATCAAATTGCAATGATCAGAGCGTGTCGAGCCATGGTGCGTGTCGATAAGGTATGCGCGGAAGTCACGGCATTTTCCCGGGGCTAAGAAAATTTGGTTTTCCCTCGTGGATGTTTTACGCTCGACAACGTTGGATCAAACAAGCAGTCGTTGATACCAGTGCTGTTTTACACCGAAGCTATTTAGAGAAAATGAAAGAAGCTCCGGCAGGTGGAGTACGGAAATGTTCGAGTGTGTAGGTTTAATTATTGGCTGAATGGAAAATGGCTCCACCCTGGCTTGCCGCCTATTAGGGGCTTCGTATTTATAACGCCACAGAAGCACCGATCGCAAATATTTTGCGCGGCTAACGGTCATGGCCAAGAACCTGGCATGCAGTCACGTGTGTGCTGCTTTCCGCAGTTCCCAGTGAGTACTGCGGCTCGTACCTGTGGTGTAACCAACACACACAGCTTATTCGTTTTTACAATATGCGTAATTCTAATGAATCGGAGATGTGATAACAGTAAACGTACATATTTGAGCATAAATACACTTACCAGCTGTAAAAAGCAGAAACAAAAATATTTGTTTTTACGCACATACTGTGTTCCTCTATACTTATAAAAGTAATCGGAGTTTAGGTGAAGATAGACATTTCTTGAAAAGAGAGAGAGAAAAGGGGTGAAGAGCGCAGGCAAACGTAGTCTTCTTAACGGATGATGCACGAGCAAAAGCAAAGCTGCAAATCTGCAGGTAAGCATGACTAATCAACGCTGATGGTCACTTAGCCGATGCCGCAAATGCGTATTTCTAGTAAATATTTTTCAACGATCTTCGCACGTGAGCGCACCTTAGAAAGAATCTGTTTTAGCGAAGAAAGGAAGGACTTGGAATTACGTTTTTTTCTTTTGCTTTTCTTTTTCGGACTGTTTACTTCAGTAATCTTATCGTAGTGTTTGTCACCGCAGCTTCGGAAGCGTGAAATTACAATTTCCGGTACACGCATAGGCCGGGTACAACTGCCTTGTATATCTTTATATGGTTCTTGCCCATGGGAAAGGTAAGCAAGCAAGGAGCCATCTCAGCTCGGTAATCCGAGCTCTGTACTGAAGCCTATTCACTCATGGAAATGTCTGATAGAATGAAAACGAGCTAAAACTTTATAGCGCAAATATTGTTGCCTGATAAAATGAAAACGAGCCAAAACTGTATAGCGCAAATATTGTTGCCTTCTTGATCTATTTGTAGACTCAGGTCTGGCTGCTAGTTTTATAATATTCCGCTCTGCTATGTAGTCATATAGCAGGTAGCATGTGTCGCTTTACTGAAGAGTTTCAGTCACCCAAATAGATCACGTACTCATGAGGCGTGTGGCAGAAAGGATGTTCCACATCAGCCGCCAAGGTTCGTGAATAGTGGCGCCCGTTAACAATCCCCCCCGGGGTTAGTTTTAGTACTAAAACCTAAAGACCTCAGAGAGTGGATGGGCCAACGGCTCGCGGTAGTTCTTTTGGTAAGAGCATCGCACGCGTAATGCGAAAACGTGGGCTTGTATCCCACCTACGGGGAGTTGTTTTTTAATCGACTTCCATATCTGAGAATTTATCATTGCTGTTGCTCATTCAGCACAAGTAATCTCCCTATGTTTTCCTTGGTGTCCTCGTTTATTAGCTTCGTATGATATATATATACATATATATATATATATATATATATATATATATATATATATATATATATATATATATATATATATATATATATATATATATCCGCACACGGAGCAAGACACAACAAAGCCAACGGCCAACATACGAGCGTCTGGTTTGTCACCTACGCTGGGTGTAATAACAACGGGAATCAAAAAGGAAACCGGAGACAGACAGAACACTACCTGTTTGTCGCAAAATCCACAAAACTGTGCTCGGAAAATTGGCTAGTTACAGCATCAGTGTGAAACTTGCGTTCAGGTCAACTGATCCGCTTCTTTGGACCTCTATTTCTTATATCAACGATCATGCGCAATGCTTTTGCAGGATGTGTAACGTTGCGAGAAAAAGCTTGGAGACGACGGCATCGGCGAGAAATGAAGCTTTCTTCTTGCCCACCTTCCAAATGTGGAACCATTGCTAATAACTTTTTGCATTGGTTGACCACGCCGGCTGCGCCACTTCTCAGCTGACGTACCCAGGCTCGACGCGTCATTATTCTCCAACTTTATTGCATTCTAGTGCACATAACTTCTCTTTCCGGGTAAAAAAGCCACAATTACAAAAAAACGTTATGATAATTGTATGCAGTACGACAGTGTTCTGCAGAGTTAGAGATCGAGAAACAAATAGCGAAACGGGTCAAGTGAGGTGGCTTTGCACTTAGGGAAGGGAAAAGAGGAACAGTTTTCTGAATAATTTTCATGAAGGTGCATTGCTTTTTTTGACCGAATGATGTGCCAGCGTTAGCGTCGCGATAAAATTGTATGCTGATATTTTGAATCTCAAGCATGATACGGGTGTTGGAAACAAGCTTTTATACCACGCCTGACGATGATGGCAACTAGTACGAAAAACAATAGAAAGAAGAAAAACGCAGCTTGAAGGCAATAGTAAATATGAAAACAGCATTTATGGTCTTCGTGAAAGCTGTGTTGTAGCGTTCTTTCAATTGCCATGTGGCTCTCAGAAGCACAGGTGATGCTTTCCTGCCGGTACTCAGTCAAGGTATTTGATTAGTTTCACATTCACCATTACACCGCGTGTAACTTAGTTGCTAAAGTACCCGCGAAATGATGTTCTCATCTTCAACGCAAGGGTTGGTTGTGCAAAGAAGAATTTTATATTGTTCACATAACGTTTGTAACAGATTTATGACTGCGTTTCTGCTGCATAAGCACAATCCATTATTGAACGCAACACAGCATGTTATGCATGAAACGGTTTTCAAAGACAAGCACAGGTATCACCTAATATTAAAAAAAATAGCTACTCAGTCTTCTTACTCACGTTCGAAGGAACGGAACACCAATCTGTAGTTTTGTATAGAACTTCGTATAGAACTTCGTAGTTCCGCCACTCAACACCATATCATCCCCGCATGAATGACCTTGTCGAACGTACCAACCGCACCTTGACCAGCATGCTGGCTATGTATGCATCATTCACTCACAAGGACTGGGATGATATCTTACCCTTTATCACCTATGCCTACAATACAGCGAAGCACGAAACTACGGACTTTGCACCTTTCTACCTGCTCTACGCTCGGACACCGCGTAGTTCTCTCAATTCTATGTTCCCCTATACACTCAATACAGAGGTCTCAGTTTCCGAAACATTCTGCCATGTTGACGAAGCCCGACACATTCCTCGTCTGTGAACAGTGGCATCACCAAATCGCTTCAAGGAGCAGTACGACCACCCCCACGAGTCAGTTGCATTCGAAAAATGTGACTTGGTGTGGCTGTGGACCCCTCGGCAAAGACGCGGGTTATGCCAAAAGTTCTTCACTTAGTATACCGGACCCTTCACTGTCATTGACCGCATTAGTGATTTATCGTATGTGGTCGCTCGTGTGATGTCACCAGGACGCCGCTCTAGCGCTACTCAACTTGCGGATGTTACGCGCCTCGAGCGATATTACACCAGCAGTCAGCCCTAACTCCCACGGTGGGCTTCGGCTGCAAAACGGGGAATGTAGCGGCTTGGTTGAGGCGAAACGAAGAGGAAGAGGACGACGGATCTTTTTTGATGTGGAGCGCAGAACGAAATTGGTGCCGGAATGTTTTTTCTGGACTCATCCATCTCATCCATCATCTGTAATAAATACGCCTCGTCGGTAACAATATGTCAAAACTGGTGCAGTCCGCAGACCTCGTAGCAAGTGGATATGCCCTGAGAGCTCACTGACTGTAATTCGCAGGCTGATATAGTGGCCGTAATATTAACAATTGAAAAAGTAAATAACGTAAATATGCTAATTACTTAATTAGGTATTTTGATTTCTCGTGGACATAATGGCTGCCTGCCCGAGTAATATAGGTCAACGATTAGAATAGTGCTATTTGCAACAGCCAATTTTTATAAATTTGGCGCAGCTATATATAAAGCACCCTGTATAGTAGCGATTGTCGTAGACGTTTTAGTTAAGTGAACGTGAAATGTTGGTACTTTATGAAGGAAATAAAATCGCCAGCTTTCTGCCGAAAGAAAACAGGCAAAAGCAACTTGGGCCTGCGGTATTTAGTAAGAAAGATATGTGCGTGACTGTGTTATACTTTCGTATCAAGGAGAAAAATGAAGATTCAAAGTTAAGATTAAGTTATTGCAAGCTCGGTGTCATGTGGCTGGACGGAGTGGGAGTGGAGTGGAGTGGGACGGAGTGGGCTGGACGGAGTGGGAGTGGGCTGGACGGAGCGGCAGCCATGCAACCGCTTCAAAACCCGTTCTTGTTTGTTGTACAGATTCTGGCGTTCCTCGGCACATGGCAGCCCTTGGATTCCTTTTGCGAGGCTATCGTCCTGCCTCTATCACCATGTTACGTCAGAGATCAACACTATGGCGGAAACGCCACATCATCAACCCTTGACGCGGTGTACATCGTGCCCCGACTTGGCTGGCCATTCCCATCGCCTACGACACCAGTCAGCCGGATGTACTTAAGAGCGACGCTTTCATCGGGCCACTTCAGTGGGCTGGACGGAGCGGCAGCCATGCAACCGCTTCAAAACCCGTTCTTGTTTGTTGTACAGGTTGGTAAACACCCGTCGTTGCACGCTAAGCGATCCAGTAATATCTGTCTGCTGCTCTTCCCAGGCCCATTGGTGATTCTTTGTGATTTTTTTTAGTGTATATATGTTGTTAAGTTGCTTATGTTAGCTGGGGATGTGGAACAGAACCCTGGTCCTCAAAAGGAGATTCTAGACGCCATTGCGGCCTTGTTGGCTAAAAGTGACGCACGCCATACCGAGGTAATAGGGATGCTATCAGAGGTCCGAGCTAATCAGCAAAAACTTGAGGAAAAAGTTTCCAGCTTAGCCAGTAGGCTCGCAACAGTTGAATCCCTGGTGGAATCATATGAAGCAAATCAGAATGGTGTTGATCTACCGAGAGTAGTCGATGAAGCTGTGCGAGACCAAACTGCAGCAATAACTTCTCGGTTGGACGAGCTGGAAGACCGCTCTCGCCGTGACAACCTTATATTCTACGGGATTCCTGACGTCCCAGCTGAGAACTGGTCCGAATCGGAAACTAAAATTCGAAACTGCCTTACCAATTTACTACAGATAACTTTAATAGATGAAGCCATTTCCCGCGCCCACAGGCTGGGTACCTATGCAGTAAATAAGCACCGGCCCATAATCGTAAAATTCTCGTCCTCAAAACTAAAGCAAAAGGTTTTCACTGAGCGAAAAAAATTCAAAGGTTCTGGCATTTCTGTTAGCGAAGACTTCTGCCGCGCTACACGCTTGTCACAGAAAAAATTGATTGAATTCGGAAAGGCTAGCGGACAGAAATATGTGTTACGGCTTAACCGTCTACAAATCGACAAAAAAACTTACGTTTACTGTCCGGTAACTGATCGAGTCTCGAAATCCACACAAACGAGCTTCGTTCGACAAATTCTGTCCCAAATGCACCTTCTGATGGCCCTAGCAATTCACAAACATAGCGGAGTCATGGTCCGGTGGCAAAAAATATTTCTCTTCTGTATTCAAATATTCGCAGCGTATGCAACAAGCGGGATGCTTTATCTTCTGTCGTCGACACGTGCAGTGCAGATATTGTTATCCTGACAGAGACATGGCTTTCTAGCAAAATTGAAGACCGTGAAATTTTGGAATGCCAGGGTGTTTACCGTTTCTATCGACATGATCGTGATGTGCGGTGTGGTGGCGGTGTACTTATCGGTGTTCGTGATTCGATTACCGCTGCTGAAATTGAGCTTGCGTCGCCATTAGAGCTAGTGTGCACGCGCGTAGGCTTCGAACGCAAAAATTTTATCATTTGCGTCGTTTACAGGCCCCCTTCCTCACCTAACACATTTTGTTCAGACCTTCACGATGCCTTAAATAGTTTAATTTTACGGTTCCCTTCCACGCCACTAATACTCCTTGGGGACTTTAACTTTCCTGGCATTAACTGGTATACTGATACCCTTTCAACCCAAGAGTGTTGTTCTGAATATTCCGAATTCATCAGCCTTTGCCTCGATTTTAACCTGCACCAGCTTGTCCTGAAGCCTACTCGATGTTCTGCACACTCGGCTAATATCCTAGATTTAATCCTTACTACATCCCCGGAATTTGTTTCGCCCCTAACTTACCTACCGGGTATTAGCGATCATTGTATAATCCAGGGTAATTTGATGTTAACCATCCCATCTGTTAATTCGTCGAAAGTTATACGTGATTACAAAAATGCTGATTTTGCCGCAATTAATAACGAACTAGAAACTTTCATCACTGACTACATTCCAAGTTTCCACACTCGATCGGTTGAAGAAAACTGGTCAATATTCAAAGAGAAAGCCAACTCCTTAATTAACCGGTACATCCCGCAAAAACGTATTTATTCTAATTCTCGCGCACCCTGGTTCAACTCGCGTCTTAAACGTTTACTGAACAAAAAGAAAAGGCTTTTCCGACGAGCAAAATTAACTGGCAATCATGATCGTTGGAATGCTTACACACTAGCACTGAGCGACTACAAGAATGCTGTAGCAGAGTCCAAAACAACATTTTATGAGCACACGTTGCCTTCTTTTTTGAAAGACAACCCACAGAAATTTTGGAGTGTGGTCAACGGTAAAAAATCTAGTACCATTGAGCTGTGTGACCTTAACAACGAACCTGTCGATCGGAGTGTCTGTTGTGAAGTGTTGAATGACGCGTTCATCTCTGTATTTTCGGATTCTGTGCTGTGCGCAAGCGCTGTTTTTCCTGATGTGCATTATTTTCCAATGCTTCCTATTACCATTGACTTTGATGGCGTTGTAAAGTTGATACGGACCTCAAAAGTTTCTGCATGCAGTGGAGTAGATGGTATCAACACGAAATTTGTTAAGGGAACTATTACTTATTCATCTATAATTCTGAGCGAAATCTTTGCTCAGTCACTTCGAACCACCATCCTTCCGAATGATTGGAAGGAAGGGATGGTGATTCCCGTACATAAGTCTGGCAGTCGGTACTCCCCACTTAATTACAGACCTATATCCCTAACCAGCGTTCCCTGCAAATTAATGGAGCACATAATTTACTCACACCTGGTTTCATTTCTCGAGTCAAACCCATTTTTTACCCCCTACCAACATGGATTTAGAAAATACTATTCCTGCGAAACACAGCTTTTGTCATTCACTAATGATTTATTCCAGGCGATGGATGCTAACATTATTATTGACTGCATTTTTTTAGACTTCGCCAAAGCATTCGATACTGTTTCACACGAATTACTTTTAACCAAATTAAGTAACCTCAACATTGATCCTAACGTGCTTGCTTGGATCAAGTGTTTTTTGTCTAACCGTTCCCAATTTGTTTATGCTAACGAATACTTCTCTTCCACTGGTCGAGTAACCTCCGGTGTACCGCAAGGCTCGGTTCTAGGACCATTATTATTTCTAATTTATATTAATGACCTCCCAGACCAAATTAAATCATCAATTAAGTTATTCGCCGATGACTGTGTTCTCTATCGTGTCATTTCTAACTCTGGCGACTGCGATACTCTTCAATCAGACATTGGCATAGTAACATCATGGTGTGCTAGATCCCAAATGAAGCTCAATTCTAATAAATGTAAGGCGATGCGTGTGTCCCGTGTTGTAAGAAATACCACCCTTCCTACGTACAATATTAACAACATACCTGTAGAAAATGTATCATCATATAAATATCTTGGTATCTACATTACGCACAATCGCACATGGAATATTCATATAAATTACATTTACGGTAACGCTAATCGCATGCTTGGGTTTTTACGGCGTAATTTTTCATCGGCATCTGTAGCTGTCAAGTTATTTCTGTACAAATCCTTAGTGAGGCCTAAACTTGAATATGCATGCTCCATTTTCGACCCTTCTACTCTAAAGTTAAAGAACACCATCGAATCCATTCAAAACCGAGCTGCTCGTTTTATTCTTTCGAATTATTCTCGTCATGCAAGTGTCTCATCAATGAAACTAACCCTTGACTTGCCTAACCTAGAGTTACGTCGTAAATACTTTCGCCTATGCCTTTTTCACAAGATCTATTACTCTAACGAAACACTTAAGGATGAACTAATCTCCCCTCCATCATACATATCGTCACGCACGGATCATCGTTTTAAGGTTGAAGTCCCAACTTGTCGCACGAACGTTTATTTTGATTCCTTTATACCAAGAACGACGAATGACTGGAACCGCCTCCCTGCCTCCGTCACTGCCATTTCTGACGCCACAAACTTCAAGAATATTGTTAACGAATATGTTTGTACTAATCACCACTCCTCTCTGTAATGCCTCCGGGCCTTGAGAGTATGACAATAAATAAATAAATAAATAAATAAATAAATAAATAAATAAATAAATAAATAAATAAATAAATAAATGTGCACTGTCTTGCTGCATCATTACGGTATTGCAATTTTCTAGTTCCTAGCAACGGGGTTTCCTTTCTAGAAATTATCAAATTGTAGGCAGGTGTATCTTGACGAATAGACACCTGTAAAATAGCAGCGGATTGAGCACAGATAATTTTCAGTTCTTGTTTTTATTTTTTGACCCTATGGCAAAGCCTTAGTGCGATGTGCCATGGGAGTGCTTACGCACAGGATAATGCAATTTTGCTTACCCTGTATAAACCGAAAAGCGTAATTTACAGAAGGTGCAGGCTCAGTGCTCCGATTGTTTGTAGCAGATTTACTTAAATCGAGTTCACTCATGCTTTCACATTAAAAGCTTGCGTATTTCCGGAACCAAAAATATAGTAGTGTGGTATAAGCGAAGAGTCAAATTGGCTGTGTAAAATACACAAAAAATATATAGGCTGTTTCGTAAAAGTGAGAGGATGCTCAAAGGCATGAATCATTTTTTGCGCTTTTAAGGGCGCACCATGGCCTGCTGTATTCGGGCTAACAAAATTCATTTGCTGTAAACGAAAACATCTGTTGTTCCCAATAAAATGAAGACATTGAATATTTTTAAACTATGAAAGCTATGTGTCAGAAGGCTGCCAGAAGATTGCGATTCTAGTGCTGCCTCTCAAGCACGCCCCGTCGCTTTCTTACTTCTTTCTTTCACGCGAGAAGATGCAACCTCGTAGAGGCGCCAGCTGCTTATTCACATTGACGTGCCATAAATGGGTTAACACTCAACCGCACTCGAAAACTAGTTACCGTGTGCAGTTCAAAACTCCTGACATAAGACCTACTTGTTCATGATCAACCTTAACAAGCTAGAGCACAAGTCGAATCCTATCTGTGTAAAAAAAGAACCCACATATATATTAAGACATTCTGCCGTACAACTTAGTAAAGTTTCTCTCTTTATATTCATTGGCCTTCGTCTAACTCTCTTCTTCTCACTTTTATCCTATCACCCCGATGTCGCCTTGTTTTCTTGAGGGAGAGCGCTAGACTTGTAAATTGGCCAGTCTCAGTTTGAGAAAAAGCCGCTCTAGTCCAGCAGTAACAAGCTAATGGTTACTGTAGTAGAGATTAATGGCTAAGTACATATACGTGATAGGAAGATAAAAACCCGACTCATTCCTCTCTCTCTCCCGGGCAGGCGCACCTTCCACAAATAAGTACAACTCAAACTTCTTTCACATCCAGAATGTAAATTTGCTTGCACCTGGTAATGTTTACGCCAGCAAACACAGCACGTGAATTCGTAAGGCTTACTGCACAGTATCTTTTGTCAGGAATAGGCGTTTTGGTCAGCACTTTTCCTCTGTTCTTCTTTCTATGCAATGTCAAAAAAATTATCAGATTGCCATAATGGCAGACTACAGCCTGTTCAAAGCTTCTAAGCTTCATAATCCTTCGTTTCTATGTTGTACAATTTTGAGCCTCTCACTCCACATGTAAAGCAAAGCAAACTATCGTCTTTATTTTCTACTTCCTAATTCTACATTCTCTCTTTTATGTGAACAGTGCGAAGATGTGGGCCGAGTAACAGACAAGGAAAGGTAATTAGCAAAACGCATTACTTCGGTTCTCGTAAGTTTGTTTTCCTGTATTGCCTTTGTACGCGTCACATTATATGTGTATTTGCCTTACTGGGAATTCAGGCCTCTTTTTCACTTTCTGTACCGGACGCAGTCCCATTTCTTCTAATCAGAGTGCATCGGTTCCTCGCATCCGGGCCTTGCTGTTCTTTTTGGACGCAGTCAGTGTCCTCAGAAGTTCATGTAAGCGCTTTTCGCCCAAAGCTATTCAGGAAGGACGGCAAAAGTTTCGTTATATGTTGCCATCTCACGGATAAGGGAACGTTGGGATCTCAGGTTAGGAACACCTGGGCATTTTACGAGTTAGCATCTCGTTTGGTTGCAATAGTAGTTGCGGATCCCTGCCTTTTATTTGGTATCTATGTACATATACTGCTTCACATGCACTGCAGCATGTAGTCAGCGAAAAGGAAACTTGGCGTAGCACTAACCAAGATGTATGCACTGAAAGATAAACAGAGTAATGTCATCAGCAATGTGGAAGGTAAAGCAAGAGCAGCAGAAGAATGCTATACTAACATGTACGTACCCAGAGCAGCCACGATACCTCCATTCGAAGCAGTAATGAACAGGTGGAAGGCATTCCTTCTGTAACTAACGATGAGGTTAGGAGGGCCATCCAAGACAGAAAACGGGGACAATCGACAGGAAAAAATGAAATAACAGTCGATTTAATCAAACATAGAGGAGACGTATTGCTTGAAAAACTGGCGGCTCCCTGTACACAGTTTCTATCGACTCCAAGGGTCCCAGAAACCTGGAATAATGCAAACATTATACTAATGCACAAAAAGGACAGGTGAAAAAATTGAAAAATTATAGCCCCATTAGCTTACTCGCAGTATTACATAAAAATATTTACCAAAATAATCTCCAATAGAATAACGACAACACTGGACTTTAGTCAACCAAGCGAACAGGCTGGCTTCAGAAAGGGATACTCTATAATTGATCACACCCATGTCTAGAATCAGGTAATCGAGAAATCCGCAGAGTACAATGAGCCTCTGAATATGGCTTTCATAGATATCGAAAAGGCATTTGATTCAGTAGAGATACCAGCAGTCATAGATGAATTACGTAATCAAGGAGTACAGACCGCTTACGTAAATACCTTGGAAAACGTATACATAGATTCCGCAGGTCCCTTAATTCTACACAAGAAAAGTAGGAATATACCTATAAGGAAGGGAGCCAGACAAAGAGACACAATTTCTCCAATGCTACTCACTGCGCGCTTGGAAGAAGTATTCGAGCTATTAAACTGCGAAGGCTTAGTAGTAAGTATCAACGGTCAATATCTCAACAAACCTAGGCGTTCAGATGACGTTGTCCAGACACTGTCCTCAGCAACACTGCGGATGAGTTACAACAAATTATTGGGGACCTTAACAGAGAGGTATAAGAGTGGGTTTGAAGAATATTCAGAATACAAGGATAATGACGAATAGTCGGACAAGGGTACAAGAGTTCAGGACCGCCAGTCAGCATTTAGTCTGTGAAGGAGTGAGTTTGCCTCGGTCAATTAGTCGCATTATCCCTCATTGGGAGAAGAACATTTACAGAACAATAAAAATGGGTCTGAGCGCATGCAGCGGACATTGTCAGCTCCTGAGTGGAATACCATTATCATTGAAAAGAAAGGTGTACCATCAGTACATTCTACCGGTGCTGACATATGGGGCGGAAGCTTGGAGACTGACAAAGAAGTTTGAGAACAAGTTAAGGACCACGCAAAGAGAGATGGAACGAAGAATGCTAGGTGTAACATTAAGAGACAGAAAGAGAGCGGTTTGCATCAGAGAGCGAGCGGGCATAGACGATATTCTTATTGACATCAAGAGAAAAGAAATGAAGCGGGGCAGGTGATATAATGCGTAGGTTAGATAGCCGGTGGACCATTAGGGTTACATTAGGGTGCCAAGAGAAGGGAAGCGCCGTCGAGAGAGAGAGAGAGAGAGAGATAAATTTATTTACAGAAAGGCAGAGAGGTCGGCCTGAGCTATATCTTGCCCAGGCTTGCCGCTCTACACTGGGGAAAAGGGACGGGGAGGGAAAAGACTGATGAATGATGATGGTATAAGGAAGAGATGCGTATTTACAAATTCAGAGTTGTGGCATCTCTAGGGCCGTGCGTCAGCCCAGTGGCTTGGAGAAAAGCTATAGCGGCACTTGTTACCAGGGCTGCGCTGTGTGCCTTTGGCCAAGGGCCTAAAAGAAGCTCGTCTGATAGCAGTCTCTTACGGATTGTTTCAATGGAAGAGACAAGTTTTTGTCGTTCGTGCACGTACGCGGGACACACGCAAAATATATGTTCAAGTTTTTCTGGCACCTCACAGTATTCACAGTTTGGGCTAGTATCACTGGCACCTATGCGATGTCTATGACGGTTTGTGAATGCTGCACCAAGGCGAATCCGTTGCACCATGCTCGTGTAGCTTCTTTTGAACGTGTGAGGCATACGAAATTTCATTTCTTGGTCCCATTTGTGTAATCGCTTCTGTCGTCGGTCTGGTTGGGTCCAGTGTTCCAACGTACGGTTGCGTATTGCGCGCCGAAGTAAGGGTGTTTGTGTCTGTTCGTGAGAACGGAATGCGTACTTCACAAGCATTATCTAAAGCAGTTTTCGCTTCAGCGTCTGCCTGTTCGTTCCCGATCACGCCACAGTGTGAGGGTATCCATTGAAAGGTGACATTGCGGCCATCTCTAGCTGCGTGTTCGAGACACTCTGTCATTTCTATAGCCATGGAATAATACGGGCCCCATCTGAGGACACAGTCAATCGTTTGAAGAGCTGGCTTGCAATCACAGAATATCGTCCATGCGTGAGGATGCTCCTCAGAGAGAAATCGAAGTGCCTCCGGGATAGCGACAAGTTTTGCGGCAGTTGATGTTGAGCTATGGTCTAGTTTAAACCGCCGAGCGATAATCATATGTGGAATGACAAAGGCTGCAGTGGAGGTATATGGGGTGAGAGAGCCATCGGTATACACTTGTACAGTATCTCCGTACTCTGCAGAAATGGCAACAGGGTCAGTTGCCTGAGGCCAATAGAGGCAACTAATGACTTTTTTAGTAATTCCAGGGGTCTTCAATGTAACGACAGGTTTAGGCAGAACCCACGGGGGTATTCTCGGAATACAGGCGGGAGAAACTCCTTATGGCATAACACTTTGATGGCGCGATACAGTCCTTGAAAAGCTGGTACCAGGGTGGGTGGCAGGGAGCGACAACAGAGGATGGTGCATGTGTCGCGTCAACACGCGAAGGTACATTCGAAGAGGCTCGCAGAGCAAGGATACCCCAATAGGACAAGCACGAGCTTCCTCTATTGTTCCATTGGTTGACGTGCATCGTGGGAGGCCCAAACATGTGCGTAATGCTTGAGCTTCAATGCTCTCCAGCGCGCGCACACAGCCAAGTCCCATGCTTGAGAGCGCCGGCATGCTGCACCGTATATACCCTACGAATAATGCTTGGTACAATTGGAGTAATGACGACTCCGAGGGGCCCCATCTTGTTCCTGCAACGACGCGAAGGACGTGAACAAAACTCTTCAGCTTGGACTTCAGTGCGGCGACGTGTCTTGACCAAGATAATCCCCAGTCTATGACTAAGCCAAGGAATATGTGGTGTGTAACCGTAGGTATCGCTACTCCGTTAACGATTATCGGATATCTGGTCATTTGTTTTCGCGTGAATGTAATCACGGAAAATTTTTCAGTTGACAGTTGGAGGCCTTGACGCCGCAGATGCTTAGTTGTGATTGTCACTGCACGTTGAAGCCTAGCACGCATTTGGGGGCGGGTGGTTACAAACGCTCATATTAATATGTCGTCCACATATGTGCTAATCTTCACCGTGCAAGGAAGTTCAGATGCAAAGCCAATAGGTGCAACATTGAAAAGAGTTCGACTGAGAACTCCCCCTTGTGGAACACCTCAATGTATAAGGTACTGTCTGGTGTCGCCATCACATGTCGATCTATACGCCGTGCGGCCACTGAGGTAGCTAACAGTACATCGATATAGCCCGCCACCGACGTCGAAATCTTCCAGTGCATCAAGGAGTACATTGTCGTGCGCACCCTAAATATACAGAAAAACAGCTCCAACTAACCGATGGCGACTTCTTTCCTGTTCAACAGTGGATACCAAGTCGATAACACCGTCAATGGAAAAACGGTCTCTTATAAATCCGTGCATAAAATCAGAAAAGCAATTACGTTTCTCTAGAAATTATTCTAGCCTTGACAAGACCATTCTTTCTATTAATTTGCCGACGCAACTGGCTAAGGCGATCGGTCTGTAGGAGAAAAGCTCTTTAGGGCACTTCCCCGATTTAAACAGCGCTACAATGCGACTGCATTTCCAACTATCTGGAACATTTCCTGTCTCCCACGTCGTATTATAAAAAGATAGAAGAAGACGTCGGGATTCTGTGCCAACATGACAGAGTGCAGCGTACGTGGTTCCGTCTGGTCCTGGTGCCGATGGGCGTCGCGAAACCGAAATCGCAGCGTCAAGCTCTTGGATCGTAAACGGTACTTCGAATCGTTCATCAGGCTATGGAGGCGCAATGGTGACAAGAGATGAAGTCACTGCATTAGATGCGTCCACAATGAGTTTACAGTAGTCCTCTGCTACCTGCAATTCGGTCCGGCGATGATGTGGGGCCACCGCATGGAATGGGTGTTGTAGTTGTGGAGTTGCCTGGAGACTTCGTATGACTCGCCAGATCTTACATAGAGGCTGTCTTGGATCTAGCCATCCACAGAATGTCCTCCAACCACGTGTGTCAAGCTTCTCCAGATGTCGAAGAAAATATCTTTGAGCTTGGCGACTGCTCGAAAAATCTGACGGTGATTTTGTTCTTCTGTATCGCCGTTCCGCGCGGCGACGGATTGCATGAAGGGCCTCATACTGCATGTCGACCGATGATATGTGCCTCGGTATGCTGACTTCTCTGGTTTTGTCTCTCAGTATAGAGGCAATGATGCCCTCTCTTTCGGATGGAAATGTCATACTCTGACAGGCGGCGTCGACAGAGGTCTTAAATGCAATCCACTCTGCTCGACAAATACAACGTGAACCTGAACGGCGAAACCAGCTAAAGTAAACGTAAGTGAGGAGGTGGTCACTACCATGAGTCTCTAGATGCGTCAACCAGCATGCTGAAGACAGAAAGCTTCTTGATACAAACGTTAGGTCAAGACAACTGCCGTAAGACATGCCACGAATAAATGTTGGGGACCCGTCATGGAGCACATGTAGTCCCTGACTACACATGAAAGCGGCCAAATATTTGCCACGAGAATTCATCGAAGTGCTACTCCACAGCGGATGGTGCGCGTTAAAGTCACCAATCACAATATGAGGACCTTACGATGCTTGCAGCAGACATCAGGTGCGAGCAATCGATCCTCGCTCTTGGGTGCATATATCCTACAATCACTGTAACCGTGCAACATCTGTGTTTTGTGGTAAGGCATACGTAATCATTAGTAGTATGCGATGGGTCGTCATGCCTGAAATACACCAGATCGTGACGTATACAAACTAGCACTTTGCTTGAGGCTTCGTCGTTACGAGACCACACCTGGACATATCCAGAAATACTGAAAGAAGAATCCATATTAGGTTCACTGATAACCATAACTGGAAATTGGTACATAAATAACTGCTGTCGGAAATCCGACAAACGATTACGTAGACTTTCAGCATTCCATTTCGTAACAAACCATTGACGCATCCGTTCTTCAAACATCATTGCCATGCTTGCTTGGTGAAGAACCACTTGCAGTGGTTCCAACACTTCAAGTAGCTACACGGCGGCATTGGCAGCCGGGACATTTAGGCCGGAAAGAATCCTGCGCATGGAGCCCATCAATTATTTCAACATTCTCATGACGTCAATGTCATCCATCTTTTCATTTTCTTCAGTGCTTGCACGAGCGGTGCATAAGGGTGTTCCCGCACGACTTGATGGTAACGAGGGCCACTGAGTCTCCGATGTGTTTGGGGTCGACGATAAGCCGCCTTGTACATTCGTAGCATACAAAGGCTTTGAGGCACGTGCCTATTCATTCCTGACACTAGGAGGGGGTGGATGCTGCACTTGAGCTGGTTTTTCTTCTACGCGATGAAGGCTGCGGTCCCGTTGATGTCTGAGTCGTGAACGGCGTCTGAGGTGGCGCATAGCCCTTGCCGCTTAACTGTGAATGGAATTATCTCTACCCATCTTCTTTAGAATGCCGATTTCCTTCATGACCTTTGGGCACACTTTTGACGTTGCATGGTGGGCACCAGAACAATTCGGACACTTCGCAGCAACGTTGCAATTGCTGTCTCCGTGAGGTCCACCACATCGTTTGCATGTAACTGCACCCTTGCAAACTGCACTGACATGCCCAAGTTTAATAACTTGTGACATTGTAAAAGCCTCGGCACGTAGGAACGTACCGGATTCCTCACATATCCAACCTTGACGTGTGTTGGCAAAGTTTCCAACTGGAACACTAATTTCGCACATCGGGATTGTCCAAAACGGTGCAAGTTGGTACAGGAGTCGACGACGATAGTAGTTTCGCCAGGTCAGTATCTGTAATATCAATGTCCACGTCGTCGATGACGCCTGGCGTCGCTTCCTTGCCGTATGTGTGGAATGCGCGAACAGGGATGCTTCCCAACTGAGTGACGTTTTTCAGTGTCTGCAGTATTGTCGGTGTATTGACTTCCACCAAGAGGATGTTCTTTCGAGCGTTTATACGTATTTCTTCTATTTGACCATGGACAGTTCGTTTGAAATATTCCGACAGGCTCTGCCTGTTCAGTGAGCTGAGGTTGTCTGTTGTCGTTGTTGCTACGTATGCTATAGTGTATGACTGCTTGTCACTGGCCTTTCTCGTCGCCTTGCGACTGGTCGGTGATGTTCTTCGTATCTTTCTCTTAAGATGTCGGCTTGACACCACGGTAAAATCGCTGTCCGAGCATATATCATCAGTACAGGAGCCATCAGATGACTCAATCGGGGCCATGCTGAGGGCGAAGTGGTTACTCATGTCACCGTCTTAACGAACTGGCCGTTCAGGACCCAAATGCTGGGCGGGGTTTGGGTCCCCCCTTGCAGAGGAAGACGTCCCCCAGTTTTCTTGTCACTGATTGCAGAGATCACAGAAAATAAAGTAGAAAGTGCAGAGAGCTCGAAGCTGAAGCTTCTCGCTACTTTTCTTTCCCCTTTCCATTACCACTTTCCATTTTATGTTATGTGGAGGGAAAAATAAGTAGCCACCTTTTGTCATGCCGCCGATGTACTATAGTGAGAAAAGCGACATTGAACTCCCGTTTGTAAAGTTAACCTCCATCTCACGATCTCTGTTATATTTCACGATTTTCTTTGCAGCTTTGACTTTCAGGTACAGTCAGAAGAACGTTTTTACCCCCGTCCAAGTATTTATTATTGATTCCGAGTGATTGCCGAGGTAGATCTACTTCATTTGTCACTGTTAGATATAGTACATTTTCGCTCAGACTTTTATTTATTGTGTTGCATCTATGACATTAAATTTTATCGGTTCTCACAAATATGCGTGTGAAACTTAACTTCCATAATCAGTCATCCTGATCCACCCGTGTCTTGGCCAATTCCCTACCGTGGATATCAGCTATATTCTAGTACAATAGCAATAACCACATTTAGTTGTGTCTTGCGTCTGTAAAGAAGGGCTTGGCTACTTATCTATTGATAACCAAGTTTCAAAGGACTTGGCATAGTTTGGTTGAAGAGCAATGAATAAATATCATTTGATAATACATTTTTTTAAAGCACATGATTCATTAATGGTACCTGTTCCTGAAATGTTAAATATGAGCTTTACTCTAGGAAACAGGATTACTTTCACCATTATACAGCGGGTTGTTTTTAATATTATCGCGGAACGGGAGCACAAAGCTCGCCACAACATGATATTTATTCTTTTATGACAGGTTTGGTAGACAGGATAACAATAAACTGCAGAAAAATCCAAAACGGGGTGAGCTCACATTATCATGCAAGATTCACAAATGTATCATTGATTCGTGCTGTGTTGTTCATCGAATGCCATTTTTTACGTAAACACTATATTAGCCACCTAGAACGTGGTTTGAATGAACTTGTGACAGCGGAATATTAAGTGAATGCTGCACCGTGTTTACATCAGCGTGCACAGTTGTCATGTCGTCGCAAATGTTTTTTTAAGAACACATTTCGGATAAAGAGACACAAACATCGGACCGCTCTCTGGATTCTATAGGCATTGCCGATAATAAAACAATAAGAAATGGAAGCTAGGAGCCCTTGTTTTCATGCCCTATTGCACAGTTGGATGATACAGCTACAGGAGGTGCAGTGCCTCATCCTAAGATCGGGAATTCGCTCGAGACTAGCAGTCAGTGGGCGTACGATGATTCCACGCGACATATTCTCTGGCGCAGAGACGGTGACTGTTTAAATAAGGCCGGCTGTAAATTTACCCTTCATGCCATATTTCTGCAAATGCAGCTGTGACTTCGTGTTACGCCTAGGAATAAACGTATAATAATGTACCTCAATCAAGAGAGCACAAGAAGACGACCGCAGCAGGACTGGCACTGAGGCCCAACTAAACGTCTTTTGAAGAATCGCCAGCTTTATGTAAGAAAAACAATAACGAAGAGGTCCTTCTGATTGACAGGCACGCCTGCAGGTGCCAAAACAAGTACAGGTATGTATACAAAATTTAACTCTATTGATTTTGTAGGTTTGGTGACGCCGCGCTTACACACTCAAATTTTGAAAGCCAGAAACATTTCTTTTTCTGCAGAGGTATTTGTACCTGTTGTGTCACCTGCGCCCATGCATGTCAATCGGGGTGGTTATTTCCTGTATCTTGATCGACTGGCCACAAATGGCGGGTGCTTTATGTAATAAACTTTAGTTGGCAGATCGCGCCATTTGCACGCCGTTGTTTTCCTGTCCTCGTTCATTCACGCAGCCTGAACATAACTTCAAGTTGAACCGAGTCATCCAAATCACTTACGCCTAGGATGAGATTTGCACAAATTATAGAGGAACACCATTAGGTCCTTGGGTGTGAAGGAAAAACAATAAAGCCTAAATTACTCGATAGAGCAATGTTTTTCGCGTAGTATATGGTCACTGGTATTTCATGCACAAGAAAAGAACAGCTCGTGGCTGTCAAGTACAATCGAATCGATTTCACTGGGGCAGCATCTAAAGCGGGAAAGACAGAACCAACATGGCGACCCCAGAAGTGTGTAAAACAACGTACCACAACACGCTCTCCTCGAAAGATACTCGTGCTTCGAGAAAAAGAAGAAGACGCATTGCCTTTCGAAGCAAGTCAGAAGCAAGCCCCACAGAGCACACATCCGGGCACTCTGCGCAGGCAAGCCTGTATAGTGGGAGCAATGTGAGCGCTCTCGATAAGATGAACTGGAAAGCTAAAGTGATCGCCCAAGGGACCCGGCTTCATGGAGGCAGCAAGGCACCACTCTCTATAGGCCCCTATTCTGCCTTTTCGTTGTTGTGTTTCTGTCTTCTTGTCATGCCTGTAGGCCACACCGGAACAAATAACTTCGGCTCCACGGCGGAGCGCTATCCGCCCTTGAAAACTGCTGGCCCTCCCTTCTTGCGTAACAGTTTAGGTGAATGTCTCTGGAAGGATAGGCTAATTCACTTATGCGTGCATGAATGCAGCTAAACGCATTAAGGAGCAACATCCCTCTCGTGCTCCTCCAGCTGCCCGCAAGACTTTATAGCTAGGCCTTGCTTATTCGGTGCATACTTTTTATACCATCGAAGGAAACAAGTGACCCCGACATTACATTGTATCTTGTGGCAAGGCGGAAGAAACTCATGTTTTTCTTTGTGCTGTATGTCCAGTGGAAAAGAATGAGGAAATAGAAAAAGGAGGTCATTGTGGACGCTCCATTTCAGCGCAAGCTGGTGAATTGCTTCGGAAATGTGCTGTTTTTCTTGTCGCGAACGTTACAAAAAATAGAGTGAGAGGGAAGAAAAAAACAACACGCCGCTAACGTGCGTAGTTCTTATGGTAGTATATATTAGGGACAGCGTCAAGTTCCAGTCCCTATTTAAATCTTCACGACAGTGTGCGCAGTTCTCAATGATTACTGAACATCTGAATACTAGACAAAATTTGCGTGCTAGGAAAACCACGCTCCTGTCTTCACTTCGCCGCAGAGGGACGAAACTCCCTGCCAAATATTACATTTCTTGTGTTACATGTCGAGTGGCTTTTAATTTGTGAACTATATTAAATTCAGGAGGCCAATTGTTTTTATTCTTCATTTTAGCCATGCTTTCTGTCTGGTATCAATACTGGAAAAACATCGAAAGTCTCAGCATGACGCCTCACATGGAGCTCTCCACGACATCCGCCCGTTCACCAGCACCGTTGGCTCATGCAAAATGTTTTATGCGGTTGCTGAATGGTAGGGTTCACTTAGATAACGTTCTTCTCGCAGCCTGTGGACCGGCAACCGCTTGCATTACTCATGTATGAAAACAAATCGTTCCGAACGAACAAAAACAGGTAATATCCCAAACAGGGCCAGAATGCTTATGATAAGGAGAACATCATAAATGAAGGCGCATTGGGGGTAGTTCGGAGAGAATAAGAGGCAGGACGCTGCGCATTCAAAATGGAATAAGAACTACAGTCACTAGAGAAGGAAGACTTGCATAACAGAGAGGAATCCTGTTTTCCGAGATTGAACTGCTGTCAGGCGAAGATCTCCAGATATGAACGATGTTGTGGAAAATGACCAAACTGCCAGAGCGACCAATCAATCTTCTTTGGAGGTGGTCATGTACTTTGTGAATTCTTGCTGTAAGGAGCAGCTCCAAGCGTGTATGCTGGTGATGCTATTGCTGATGTTGTTAGAGTTCCCTCACATCTATTTGGGTGGCAAGTTTGGCTAGCGTACTAATGCGGTAGAGAATGTTTATAGACCACATGCTTGTAATTTATGTCCCGTCCCAATTTCTCCTGAGGGCCCTGATGAGCAATTAATATAGTAGGCAGGTGTGCGTTACGCTTGAGATAGCGTTGTTCCTTGAAAATTTGGTGAATCGTAAAGAAACGCAAAAGAAAAAAGAAAAACATTATGAAATCGGCTTCCGACAATCCGCGACTGTCCTCCAAAAAAGTGAGCTATTTGCTTGGTACGACACGAGTTACTTTAACATTACTGGTAACAATGCGCCTCTATATCTTCACCGTACGTAACTTTATAGAAGTCAGGTCAAGTTATTTATCTCGATATTTATGAGTGAGGTGCAGCTATAGTGAAGCTATCTTATTTCGCAGAAATCACTAACAGCGACAAATGAATGAACAAATACCGTTTTGTCCTGTTGCTTAGATTTAAAGTGTTGACTTTCTATTGTTCATTCGGCGTCTAGCAGGCGTCCCTTTTCGGCATGTGGAGTGTTCTTTCCTACATATCGGCAATTTGAAGTATCACTATCTAGGAATGTTTCTTATCGGTGCAGATATTTATTCGACAGTGTCAGGCGGTAATCTATGTTGTGTATTTTTCACAGTAACGGTTGGAAACGACGAGCACTTATGCAGATTATGGCCGCAGATTTCTACCTCCGCTGTCAAGCTGCCACGAATGTTAATTTTTTCAACAATGATTCGTACGCAGTGCAGGTTGCTCTGTGATATTTTTTTTTTAGTTTTTGGTGTGTCCTTACGATACACACGTACAGATAGCAGTGAGCGGATTATACCGAAACAGAAATGAGAAGTGACTTTTAGACAGGATGGAAGAAAATAATTTGGGCTTTGCAGTGCATATTTCATGCTTCCCTAAAGGTTAGTTCATTACAACCCACATGTTACAGTTTCTAAGATCAAGCACAGCATATGGGGAAGCACGAAATATAGCGTTCCGTTTATCGCGAAATATCGGTCGTTTTCTGTGTGGGCAGTGGCCTCAGTAGAAGTACCAGAAAACGCGAGGTGCGCCACGACCTCTACTAGCAGCGTTAAGAATTGTGCCTTTGCGGAATAAAGTCATTGCGATTGGCACTTGTACCTAAAATTGCGAAATGTAAAGGCGGCTCAATAAATTTCCTAAGTCCTGAGAAGTGGGAAAATGAACGGCGCATATATACAAGTACAGTGATTACGCGGATCAATATGATGCGGCTAAAGCGTGGAAATAGTTTGAAGCAGTGACGCGTTATCTTGCGCAATATTGTATGGAGTAAGTCGTGCAATGTTTCGTGCGGTATTGGTTGGAGTTAATATCTTAAGATGCGCGTGAGCGATCTCTATTTAGGAAGTCCCAGTTATATACGTTTTCACAGGAGGCGCTTCCGGGTTTCGAAGTCGTGGAGGTGCCAGACTTTTTTTTTTTTGCTCGTCTTAGCTGTCATGCCGGGGAAAGTTCCCCCCTGGCTAGGTTGAATTTCTTTCACCTCGGTGCTGGCTTTGTTTGTGTGTGTGAGTTGTCAATGTAACAGCGCAGTACAGTTTTTAATTTCCGGGATCCTTAGTAGACTCAGTGAAATAACACTTTAGAGCACTCTTCCGGTGTCTACCTTGGTGCGGGATTGGAACGTACGAAGTTGGGGGGGGGGGGGGGGGGCACCGGGCTGCTGGCTGCGCAATAATGGAGCGCCTTGAATGCTGGCTATAGTGTTTGGAGCACTCATTCTTCTGATTGGAAGAGCGTGGCGCCGATTTCAGTGGATAACCACAGCAGCTGGTATAGAGTACAGCCATGCGGTAGGGTACTAACAACACGTGCCGTCTGGTTCGCGTGGCACTTGTAAGTGGTTGCGTCATCATCGGTGTTTCGGTTGAGTTTTTTTTCTTTCTTCTTGCCTGTTTGTTTCCCGGGTCGTTAAACCTTAGAGTCAGTGCGTGATTGTTGTGGTGCTCGCGTGCCTGTCACTACGAGGGATATGTGACGGTGATGAAAGAATGTGAAAGTGAAAGCGGCAGTGAAAAAAGAACAAAGAGCATAAATCCTTGTTCGCTGCACCATATGCTGCTACGCGACTCACACAGTGGAAAAGAATGATTAGCAGAGATGGCAGCTATATAACAATAACAATTATGACTTGCGGAAAACATTCCAGAAGCAGTTTCATTGAGCATATAGTCATGATCATCCTGAACGGCGTTGTCGACGTGCTTCCCCGTAATCAACCACATCATTAACCGCATTTGATACCCGGGATATTCTGAGTATGGCAAGCAAGTTTTACCTGCAGTACCAGCAACAAAAACGACAAAGTAAGTTTGTTTTGAATAAGAGCGCCCAGCAAAGCCGCAAAGGCGCGTCTTGTCGGTGGGCTTTTTGGTGGGCTCAACAAAGACGAGCGCCAAATCTGAGAGCCCCGAAGGACCTGGTGTCCACCACAAAATTGTTGCATCATAAGTGTGCACCCTTCGGTATAGTTACAAAGCAGCTAGCGCCGGTCGATAACGAACAGTGGCGCGCAGCGGCTGTAAACCACTAGCGAAAGTTGCCACTCCTTCTTAGAACCGGTCGATTAGAGCTGTTTGGATGAAAGTGTCATTTCGGCCAGACGGCTAAATAGCTTGCGCCTATTGTTAAGCTGAAATGAATAACTTTACTATCTGCATTCACGAAGTTGCAGGCCTGCGCGGCACACTCAGCCGGGTCACAGTGTAAGCTGGAGAAGCGCCTCCATAGGAGCTCCATTTTCGGCACGACGCAATACAGGGTCTTCGCGGCGAAGTCTCTGCGCGTCGTTTTCACGAGTACGATCTGAACTGTCCGCCCAGCGTCGATGGCGAGCTGCGGCTTGTCCGGCTATCTGCACAGCGATCTGCGGAGCCCGGTGTTACCTGGTCGCAGCCGCAAGCGTACCTCTAAGATTCGCTTCTTCAGAAGCGGTTTCTTTCTTGCGAGGATGCTCCATAACTTGTACCGAATAGTAAACAAAGGCACCCAGACTAGGTGGCGCACATGTCACATCCCTCGACGTGTGGCATGGCACGTTGCTGTCGGTGTGATTATGTTGATCCTGATTGTGATGATGATGATGGCCTATTGGCATCCCCTTCAAAACGGGGTGGTGACACATAGGCACCTAGCCTGCTCGAGTTGACCAAATCCAGCTACATGCAGCATGCAACTAGTACATGCAACTGCTACCTGTCGGGACACCCGGTGGAATATGTTGGAACTACAATGCAAAGTTTGTACTTATCGATGTTACGCGGCGCGCATGTCACGTTGTGTGTCAAATTGCACGATACGATGCTAATGATGATGATGATGATTTATTTGCATTCCCTTCGAAACGGGACAGTGATAAACAGTCACCTAGGCTGCAAGAATTAAGCAGGTAGGCAATACATGTCTTTAATTACAGGAAAGTTTATAAATCTTCATAATCTTCTTTTTTTCCCAAGGACTTCTTTGTCTACTTTGTAGCGTTACCTATGCACCTGCTACATGGTGCGTCACCTAGTGTAATAATATGCAATTTCAATGGAAAGGCCATACGTATAGACACTATGCGGCGGGAATCCCGCACACGAAGGCAAGTGGTACGGTACGATGTTAATGACGACGATTATGATCGTCATCATTGATTGGAATCCCCTTTGAAACGAAGCGATTTGCCAGCTTAGTCAGCTTTATTTAATCAGGTTCCCAATAAATATGTTCTAGCATTCTTGAATACATATCCATGAACTTCTTTTCTTCCTTAAATCTTCTTAAGCTGCCTTGTACCTCTACATGTGAATCTGCTACATGGCGCACTAGCTGGTGTAAAAATATGCAACTGCAATGTAAAATCTCAGCGTATCGACGCTACGTGGCGTGCATGTCATATCGCGTGCCTCCTCGAGCACTACAGGGCGCTTATAGGGCATTTTTAAGCTGCATGCTACCATTTATTTTAGAGATTACGGCTGTAAAATAAATGGTACTGTTCGAATAGTATCTGCCTGTATGACAATCAGCCGTAGCCACGTTGTAGCTGCGAGGACGAAAGAAGCCCAAACGGCTCTTTTCAGCTCGTCATGAGGCTGAATCTTTCATTGTGCAAGTTTTTTAGGAGCACCATAAGGTGGATGCTGCTTACAGCCAACTTAATGAAGCTCGCTTCATACACAGACATGCTTTTATGCTAAAATTGTTTCTTACCAACACAGCACGTTGGAAAAATTAGTTTATGCAAGTATTATAGAGTTCCGGCTTAAAACGGCACTTCCAGGAAAAATAAAAATGAAACTCCAAAAACGTAAGTCAAGAAACAAACAACGCAGTAATATTTCTGACGAAAAAAACATCTAGCCCACATGAAAGAACTGAGCGAGACAACTGAACTGACGTTTGAAAGTAAAAGAAATCTCTTCCTCAATAAAAAAGGAGCTTGCCACCTACAGCTATTTCCTTTCTGCACGACAAATGGTGCATACATGCATGCGATACAATGCTGAATGGATTTTAGAATAATAAAAATGGATTCCTCCCTAATCTATGCAAACATCTACACAGGGAAGCTTTTACGGTATGGGCTAGGGGAACTTTCGTGCATATGTACTTGCACCATTTCAAAGAGGGCCTGTCTGTAAATCATCTGCGATAGAGTTCTTCTGCAGTTGCCAATTGGGTATAGGGCTGGCCGTGAACGGTTAAAGACGTATGCAAGGGCTGTGCAACGAGGTGAAATAGAGTGAATATTTCGATCCTACAGCAAGTGACTTCGATTGGTTTCTCTCCTTGCAAGATTTGTAACACAAAGTTGCAGCACGTCCAAGCATTTTAGGCAACCATTGCTATAATACTTTAAAGGAGAGGGTCGAGTAAGCAACTAGTGTGATATGTCTGTTTGGGACGCTCCTGGTTGATCGCGGCAATTTGCATAGGTGCGGTTTTACTTATTAGAGAGTTTCCAATGGACGGCCAGAGGTGTTTCAGCAAAGTACAGTGTTGGTATATTTGGTGCATAACTCATCGAGGCGCCAAACAGAAGCGACAAGAAATCGAAAAGAAATACTTTGGCGATTGGCACTGATCCACCAAGACGTTGGTGCACTTAATCTTTTTTTTTATTTCAGAATGATAACGCAGTGGTTTCAAGCATAAAATAATGTTAAGCACTGATCTCGCTAAAAATAATTTATACGTAATTTAGGATTGCAGAAATCAAACAAATGGCGTTCTGGCTCATTCAGCTATATTGTGTAGGCCCATGCAGTCACAGTAATATGTTTTTATTGTCTAGAATTGATATAAAATTTCAATGACTGTCGCACAAACATGTGTTCTACCATAAGTTCAGCAGCACCGGTTTCACTGCGAAAGGTTGCCCGCCTCTGTGTAACCAGCCTGCCCAACACCAGCCGACGACGTCCCAGTGTAACCTTGACATCGGGAAAGCCGCATTTAAAACGTTTATGGAGTCACGTTCGAAGTATTGAACGTGCGACATCATTGAGAATGTGCACAACAGATCGATTTACAGGAATTAGCAGTATTATACAGTTCGTGCACTTTTAGGGTGTGGAGAGTCTGTCTGTGTGTCTAACCAGTTTTTAAGCCAACCCGAAGTCTGTGGTAGTTGAAGGTCTAATTGGTAGCGCCTGCGGCAGCTGTACTGAAGGAACAGGGCTCTGAACCAACCGTCGGGCAAACATGGGTAATTGAGCGTGTGGCGCCGCTCTATCTGCGTACAGGGTAACCAGCCGGTGTCGACACTGGCTAACCTCTTTGTCTTTGCTCCGCTTTTGCCTCTCTGTATCTGCGTGCCGCTCTTCGACGAACGTCTTTGACACCGCAATAGGTCACGGGAGATGCGGCACTGCATATGTAGCATTGGGTATGTACCGCTCTTCAATGAACCTTTTCACGCTGAATTGGAACACGAAGTATGCGTCGCTCGGTTTGTGCTGCTCGTTAATGAAACCCTTTGATACCAGCTCCGGTGACTGGGTGACACCTGTAGGTTTACGCATATTTTCAGCGTACCTCTTTGGCGCCTACTTGAGCAATAAGGCATCTACCACTGTCTTTCTATCGATATATCTCCTGTTTCTCTCTCTATCTCTATCTTTGTCTGCCACTGCAGATGTGCACCTCCTCAATGACAAAAAATATTTGTTGTGAAGTTTCGCCGTTGCTCGAAGGAATTCAGCCCGGAACACTCACGGCCTTCATCGCGGCGCTGCCAGATGGCGCAGCGTTCGCAGTGTGCAGCGCGGGAGTGGAGCCTGGCTGCATGTATGTTTCGGCGTCGTCGACATTGTGTGCCGCTACGTGGCTTACTATTCATTCTGAGGTAGAGTCTGCCGCAATTCATTGTAGCATTTCGCGCGAGTAATTGTTGAAGTAGCAACGCCATTGCGTATTCCACGCGGAAATGAGGCATAAGTATAACGCATTCCTGTACAAAACGTTTATGTCAAATACTCACCCGAGGACCTTGAAAGCCACGAGGTCACAAAATAAACACAAAAGAGTGGCACGGGAAGCATTAGCGATGAAATCAGGCGAGGGTTATAAGATAAGCACAAGGAAAGGAGAGTATAAAAAATGCGCGGCTATCTGAACCCCTGCCCCTTATGTTTGGTTCGAAGTTGGGCTCTTTCATAAAGGCTCTTCAAAGAGCCGCCTTTCCAATTAAGATAACGACCTGTCGTTCACGTCCTTTGAAGTGAACTCGCAAGGGCGCACCTTTAATATATACGCAGGCATAAGCGATCGTAAAAGGAAACAAACAATTACCGGTTAGTAGCTTCGAGCGTCTTTATTGGCCTTTATCTGTGCGAGGTGCGAAGTGAAATTTTTAGTTTTGTTTCTTTAACGGTGCTATCCGAACAGCATTCAGTTTTGCCATTTGTAGTGTTCTTGGACCCCGCTAAATGCCATGAAATTCACGTTCAGACATCCGGTGAACAAATGCGCCCGATTCAACGAAGCTGAAAGAGCACAATTGTTGCTTCTAAGAAGCTCAGTGATTATAAAACGACGTTTTTTTTTAGTTTCCTGCCCTTTTCGCTTCTTATCTGCTTTAAGTAACGTGGCAAGATGACCACGTAGATGGAGGGAACTCACAAGACATCACCTCTTCTCACTACCAAAATTGAATACTCGTCCCGTCCTGCAACTTGGAGTATATCCACTAATTCAGGCCAACTCGCCAACCTTCCTGTCCACCTGCCTTTTGTTATATCTAGTGTGACATTGTTATATATAGTGTGACATCTAGTGTGTGGCGTAAAAAATAACATGGCCTTTACCGTATCTCTCTTTCTGCCTTTCGGTCCGTCTGCCTGTGTCTCCGACCGTTCTCCCGCCAACATGGGCTACTGGGTCGGCCTCGTCTAATCGGCTGCTCTTCTAAGGCAGAGCTGTTCGAAATTAACCGGCACATCAAATTAGGCCATTGCGGAAGTGGCACTAATTATGGGCTCCTTTTCTATAAAGTTCTTCAACCTCTACTTGAGTCACTGAGTGCGCGCCACTCTTCCATGAACCTCCCTGACGCCAACGTGGACCGTTGGGTACTAGCTACTGGGTATGTGCAGCTCCTCAACGAACCACTTTTGCGCCTTGTTGGGTTGGTTGACATTTCCCAAAGGGTATGTGTGCTTTTCAGCGAACTGTTTTTCAACCAAGAAACGTTGCTGGGTATGTGCCACTTCCCAATCATTATCTATATACTGAAATTTAGCACGTGTTTGGCAGAACAAAACCATGTCATAAATATACATGCAATGATCTCTGAATGCGCACCAGGTGTTCATACGAAAACATTAGGCCATGCGTACTAACAGCTGTTATGAAATAAAATTATGCTTCATTTGGATAATTGGCGTCAGCCGTGCCGATCACGTAGTGAAAAAGGATACGTGATAATTAGTTGCCAACTAACAAAAATGCAAAAAGTAACTCTTACGCCTATAGTTTAAGCGGGCTCATCGTCATTGGGAATTTGTAGCGAGCCCTCCGTACGGGCCATGTCAACTTTTGGATGTAGAAAAAGGAGATCCCCCGCAGAACGCTGGCACGAACTGCGTGAACCGAAAATGGGAGGGCTACAGCGATCTCACCGTCGCGCGCCTCAAGGTGACGTTCTGCTCACAACAGAGAACAGCAGTCATGCAACGCGTTGGGGCTCCAAGTCCGTGTGTGCTCTCTAATCCTAGAGTCTAGGCACAGAAGGAATTTCGCATTTAGTCGTTCTCTTAAGCTACACTTTGATTGGAAAGCACAAAGAAACAAGACGACCATTTCGTAAAGCATGACACTTCTAGGGTGGCAAACATATTCTATGGGTTATTCCGCTGAGACATAACTGCAAAACTGCTCTAGATTATAGTTTATTCCTTCCCTTTGTTTAATTAATATATAATATATACACCAGCCCTAGTGATTAGCCAACATGGGTACTTTAAACAATGCCACCAGTTTCTGTTCGTTCAGTTTTGTATGTTAGGCGAGAGCCATTCGCTTATGGAGGTAGCTGGAAAAAGTGCCTATTTCTTTTTCTCAGAATAACTATGGTATATATATTTACAACTGTGCAATTTGGAAGCCGTACCAAAAGATTTACTAAGACGTATTTGCGAAGTATCAAAATCTTCGTACAGCCCATTTGTTTCACGCATAAGGATAGCACTTGTCAAATATGATTGTGGGGAAAACAACTGACAATAAAACTGGATACTCAAGGTGTATAAAAAAGGTATTTTGCGACATCGACATTATCATGACGTCATCACGCAGAGCAATATTTGCTGATCTCGTGTAGCAAGAACGCCAGGATTGACGACGTCGATAATAATAAAGTTAATGGGCGAGCTGCATACGTTTCTTCTGGTGGCGCTGGCCTGTGAAGGATGAAGGTCTAGAGGAGCGAGGAAATTAATTCAGTTGTCATGAGTCATCAGCCCCCTTGTACACGGAAGCCAAAGTCGGTCTGCCGAAACGAAGTATTATTGATGACATTTTTACATGGTGTGGTGGTCTTTGGCAGTTTTTTTTTCTAACGCATCGTGTGACTAAGGTTTTACTTACCGCAAGGAAACGACAAAACAGAAATGTCATGACAGTGAAACAACGGGTTCAGGTAATGCAACGATACTGCTGCCTTATTTCAAATTTCTATGTTCATAGCCTTGCTAAGTAGAGAGTATACAGCGTTTTCAACTGAAAGCATGTCAGAAGGCCTCAGAAAAAAATATTGATAGTTTGGAGACCTAGGCATGAATCGATCAAATGGGGCGCTTGCGCATAACGTTGATTTCATATTTTTCTTAGTGAAGCAAGCTCAGCTGATAAAGGCATGCACACTTTTTTGGTAAACCTCCTTCCAGAAACGCCTTTTATTACATGGTGCGAGGCTACAGGCTCCTTAGAACTACCTTCCTTTCGGCATTTCTCGAGAATACGGTGTTGAGCTCCCAGACCAGATGGTGCCCTAATCTCATGCATCGTTGCAACACTTTTGAAGCGCAACCTGCCAGTCGAGCTGGCGGTAGCCAGACCCCTAAATTCTCCGTTCTTACAAATTAATATTTATTTCTACGCGGAAAATGAGCACAGTTTCTCAAAGCATCACGCTAAGCACCATCCGTTGGATCCTCCAATATATTCGGGTTCTTTGAGTGTGGAAATCAGCATCTCATTATTAGGCACGCTGTAGTCGGGAACACTGGAACACTTGTTACCACCCGGAGGTTCTTTTTTTATTTTACTTGACTGGAAAACTATATTGTGGTGCTGCAGGACGCGCACCAGCGCGCAGCGGGCGTCTCCCACGTAGCCACCGACAGGGAGTACCTGGCGGCCGCTTCGCGGGCCTGCTTGACGGCCCATTACCGGTCGGCGAGTAGTGAGCTTCTGAGCGACTTCTCCAACTTTCCTGAGGTAGAGTCAGGCAGAGCGTTTCTACACTCCAACAGCATGTGTGCGAGCGTCGCCGTCTCTCCGCGGGAGGGGAACGTGTCGCTGGATAGAAAACGTGTAATTTGGCATGATTTGTGTACAATGCGCGTCCGTAGCAAGCGTAGTGTTAGCGCCTGCGGCCTGTTAAGCTTAGGGTGTGGTGGCGGAAAGATGCGGCGCCCCAGGTAGAAGTGTTTCGTAATTTCGCTGTACGTAATTAATGAGTGCGTCCCGATTGTCCTCTAGCTAGAGCAGGTGGAGTTGCCCGGGGACGCAAGGCCGGTAAGTGATCACGCTGTGTCGTGGATGATCTCGCTGAGGTTGGGCGGGTCGCCCGGCACCCGACCGAGATGGGCGGGGAGCCAGATGGCAGTGCGGTTATTGAGGGTGCTCGGATCCACGCCACGGAGGATGCGTGAGGCCTGGTTGGAGACAACGCCACGCTCGAAGGACACAAGCATTTCTTGGATAACGGCTTCACGAAATTGCGGCCGCCTCGGCCGTGATCAAATCCGACACCTAGAGCTCGGGAGCGCTACATATGACTACTGGGCTACCGTGACAGCTTACGCCCCTTCCTTTCGCGGAGCATTGAGGCCATTGCATGTTAACATACCGGTGTCTATTGGAAGAAGCTATTGGAAAACTTCAATGTTTTGGAAGAGATGGCAAGTGTGAGTGTGAATGAAAGTAAGCCTAAGGTAGAAAAAGGGACCGTTCGCGTGCGCCACTTCAAAAGCGCTGGTGCTCGCAATAATACCGATGGGGGATGGGGGAAGGGTCGTGAGCAGTCAAATGCAGGAGCGTAGTAGCCTATTGGCAGGAATGACCTTTCGCTTATTCGCTAGCTTACGTGTCTTGCCCGGGAAAAGTGTCAGTATAGCAAGAAATAGACAAAGCCCTGTTGTGTAGAATAATTTGCGAATTAAGAACATGTGTTTTTCTCGTCATGAGTTTGTTAATCGCAACGAACCGAGTGGATCTTTAGCTTAGTGGAACAGAGTGGAGTTTAGCTTAGTCGTATCTGTATAAGCGATCATAGCGTTATTGTTAGCGTTACTTGCACGGCATGTTTCGTCAATTCTTCGCATCTGCTGCTTTTTTTCTTTTTTGTAAGGCACTTGCCAGCGACAGTAGTTGCGCCACGCTGCGGCAGCGTTGCTACACACAATTGAGACGCCTAATATTCTGCGAGATCGTGTAAACCTTTGCTCGAGAGGTCGGCGGGGTATTTTGGGAGCGTGAAAATTCTGCAAATGCCGAGCACGTTGTCTTACAAAACATGGTTTAATTGTAAGTCTCATTAGGCATTAAGAACGTACTGCAGTTACGTATGGGTGGCCTTTTGCGTCTTTTGCAAATCATCAAGCAAAATAGCGGCCCTAATTGAAATATATATATATATATAATAGAAGCTTCAACGCACTGATGGAACCCAGTAAGTTCTTGGAGTTTCCCAACCTTATCCCGCATGTTTTCTTTTATATTGAAGAACGCAAATTCTTTAGCCATCAATAAAATTTATTTGGCGCAGATGTGCCTGGTATTCCTAGCTTGTCATGTGTTTGGTATTTGTATTTTCGTTCACTAAATGGTTTTACTTCTCGCGCTGGGTCCATACTCGCATAACGTGAATAAGTTGCCAGAATCAGTGCAGTTCAAAGGAATTAGGGGCTTCGCGACTTACAAGAAGCAGAAGCGAGTGAAGAGTGGGATATTACACAGGCAGAGAACATAAGCTTAGGGGAAAAGGGCGTCATCATTGCAGTGGTTGGCTTGTTTTCAAGAGCGTTAGAATTTTAGGTATAGACGCAAACATGGGATAAGGTTGGAAACACGGCGCGAAAACATTTCTTCGACGCTTTTTTGCCAAGCTTGCCAGCTGATGTTGTCTGCTATATGCTTTAAGAACCTTTGCATGAAAAAAAAGATATATACAGCCAGGAGCCTGAAAAGAAAATGTTAAGGCTTAGCAGCATGTCTGTTCAGCCCCGTCTCTGTTTTTCTCTTGTAGCCTACGTATTCACCCAGAAAACCAGAATGTCCCTCATAAATGTTCACGTCGATATTCGGGGGATGTTTCACTACGCGGTACGAAAAAGTTTTAAGCCTGGGCGCAACATTATCGCGCGACTCATGAGCTTAACTACTTGTTACAGACACATTTTCACGGCGGCAAGTGGACAGGACCGAGGCTTAGCCAACCGTGCCAAGCTCTCGTCGAGCACCGACTTTCAGCAGTTTCGACAGACAGCAAATGGTTTCGGCCCAATGGTGCGAAGGTGTCTGCTCTTTACCATGTGCGGTCAACCCACGCTGCGTCAACAATGACTAAGCATTAGGATCAGTGACAATTAGTCTAGTAATGTGCGGTTCCTTTTTTCTTTTGAGAAGAAAAAAGAAACAAAAGACGTGATTTCTGAAGGAGGAAAGTGGGAAGCGGGTTCATTAGGCAAACAAATACCGTAGCAACAAGCTGCACCTTCGCGCTACGACGAATCAACCTGAAGCGCGTATGGCAAACTTCAATTCGATGTCTATCACCGTCGTGCAGTGAATTACCGGTCACCACGTTACCACGCAAATGTTGGGCGCAAAAGCGAAGCCAACGATAGAAGAAATAAAAACGTCTGCACCCAGCATTAAATTTAAATTATGAAGTTTTACGTGCCAAAACCACTTTCGGATTATGAGGCACGCCGTAGTGGGGCGCTCCGGATATTTCGACCACCTGGGGTTCTTAAACGTGCGCCTTTATCTAAGTACTTGGGTGTTTTCGTATTTCGACCCCATCAAAATGCGGCCGCTGTGGCCGGGATTCGATCCCGCGACCTCGTACTTAGCAGCCCCACAACACATCCTGTGTGATTTCAATGTAGCGCCGGTGCTCACTGCTGTGGCGCTGTGATATAGGGCCCATCGTATGAAGAGTTTCGGGGTTCATGTCGTATAGTACGGTGCTGTTGTCTGGCGGGGACAAATGTCGGTCGCTAGTATCCTTCTGCGTATGCAAGCTTTTCAAGCAAGGACAAGAAATACTGAAGCTTCTGTAAAGGACACGCGTCAAATTTGAGGGATTGTTGTATTGTGACAGATGTCGTTAAATCTTATTTTGTCTGCGTTAGACGAGGCGCCAATATAATCGCGTTACGTCTGCGCCAGCGTTATGAATGTTATAGAAACCGCTACGAGGATGAAAGAAAAAAAAGCCTATCAGCGATTTTTCTTTCCTTTGAAAGACCGTTCCTTTGAGGCTTTAAATCCTAAAGAAACAAGCGTAAGAACGGAAGTATAAGTAACGAAAGAAGGCCACTCCTCCAACAGATCCAGCGATTTGCAAGTCGGTAAGCTCCTTAAGCGGGTAGAAGAGCCTAGAAGAACGTAAAAACACATTCTGTAGGGAAAAAGGTTGAAAGTACCACTGCCATTGTGGATATTTGTTTAAATCCTTCTACGAATGGTGTTCTTTCTTTGAGGAATATTATATTTTTCTGGTCTCTAAAACCTTGAAACTGGTTGGGGCATATATAAACATACAGGTAATAAGTTGAGCCGGGATCTTATGCTGGTACTAAGAAAAAGAAGGGCATGCGGTTCTATAGTTGTAAATGGCGGCTCTCCCGTGATTTTTCGAGTGAGACACCGCCAACGCTTGATATGTTGCTATTTATAGAACGTCTTTTCTTCAACCCACTAAATGTTGGTTCTTTTTATATTACTCTAACGCAAATAATGTAGGTCGTGTATTTCCACCAAACCAAGCATTTATGGCTTTCACGGCATGGTAGGCACCTCCGCAGTCTACCATGCGTAAGCATTTCTGTGCCTAGGAGCCTGTCTGCCCGTCTGTCGCATAAAGCGAATCGCCATGAAAAAAAATATTGCATAAAACAAACTAAGTTCGGAAGGGGAACCTACGACCCCACGCTGAGAAGCCGGGTGTCAGTGTCTTACCCACGAGTTATACAGCTACACTTGCTGAAGGTGATTATATGTGAACCGTGTTGAATGTGTTAATTGTACCGGCGATACGGAACAAATGTCAAAGGAGAAAATATTTTTCTAAGCTTTTATTGGAACAATTTCGTCTTGGTAGAATAAAAGACATCTCTGGGGACCACATGTAAGCCTACCTGGAGCATTAAACATCACGAAACCTATGATTCTGCGAAAATAGAACGCGGGACATGTCACACGCCCGATGCGTTTCGGGGATCGCGGGATACGCCTTTCGTTGGGCCGTTGATTCCCCGACCGAAATGCCACTGATCTCTGAGGGCTCATGTGCTTCACGGCACGCAACACGCACACCGCAGGCAGTCAATGAGTTGATAAGGATGATAAGAAGTGCCGAGGGGTAAAATGGGTCTCATTACGGTTGATAACGGTTCGATGCGGATGGATAATGTGCAAAAGAGCGATGAGGGCGTATAACGGTCGCACAAATTCTGATAAAGTTTGGAAGAACAGGTAACATCGATAAGGACAGATAATAGTTGATAAGGATTGCATCATGTCCGATAAGGCTGATAAGGACAGAAAAGGGTTCATGAAAAGCGGATCGAGTGCAATGAGATTGATGCCGGCCGATAAGGGTTGGTAAGGCATGGACCGACCGAGTCTGATAAGTTTGATAACAATCGTTAAGGGTTTATAACGGTCAGACACAGTCCGATAAAGTTGATAACTACCGACAAGGGTTGATAATAGTTCATATTGGTGGGATCAAGTTTTATAACACTGATAATGACACCAACCAGGCTGCATAAAGATGAGCTCGTTAGACACTGCATACGCATACTTAGACAACTCCCAGAGGAATTCCTGCTAAAATTTTTTCACTTAAAAAGTTTACACTCGAAGTTTTCACTCAAAGTCTTACTTAAGAAAGCCTGTATTTATCAACCGATTTTCATTTAATGACAACTCACTACTCATTGTTCGAATCGAGCATTTTAACTAGGAGTGTGTTACTAACGGCGTTAAGGAAGCAATCTGCTTCCTTAACGCCGTTGGCTCCTCGTCTAATCTTTTGTGGCGAGCTCATACTCTCATATCTCTTTTTTATAATATTACAGCTTTTATTTTACAAATACTTGTTCAACACCCCGCAGGGGCGTCTGCGTAAGCAGGCGTTTGGTGTGTTGCGACACCACGTACCCGAGCACACGAGGGTTGGACCCTCCCGCGCGTAGCCGTGCGCGGCTTAGCCGTGTCCGGGGAAAAGGGGATCCTGGGGGTTGAGCCAATGCCGGGTGTTTGGACCTTTATGGCCCCTCGGTGGCGGCAACACACCTCTTTGGCCTCCGCTTCACGTAGACGGCACCCCCGGATTGACCCTCCCGGGGGAAATCGGCAGTCACCTTTTCCTGTCTTCTTCCTCCACACGCTTTTTCTTTACCCTCTTCTTTCACACCTGTCCTGTCTTCTTGTATCTTCTATTCACTTCAATTTTTCGTAGGTGGCAAGGGTTAACCTTGTGGGGCTAACCTACCTTGGTTATGTCGTATTAGGTTATAGCCTCGATGTACAGCTGGCGTGTGCAGGACTTGTTCGCATGTTCCTGTCGCGTCCCCTCGTTGGGCTCCATGGTGGGCGGCTGGCACCGCGGCTGAACAATATATTTTTTTCCTATGGCTCCTCCTTTCCCCCAAAATGATCGCCCCTCTCATAAAAGAGGGCGGACCGAAGCAAGTGAATTTTTCCAGAAAAAGAAAGTTACCTTCCCGAAATATCATGTAATACATAGCGAAGTACAAGAAAAGCCAGCAAGAATCTTGTCCCCATTCACAGTATCCAAGTCCTTGACAGAAGCCCTCAGCCCTGGCTACAAGCTTTCAAAAATGTCTAGTGGCGATTTGCTGCTTGAACTTCGTGACAATGTGCAATACACCAAACTTTCAAACCTTGCGTGCATTGGGGACATCCCTGTCTCCGTTACATCCCACCGATCCCTCAACACTGTCCGCGGTGTAATATCAGAAATCGACTTCGTTCACCTAACAGAACAAGAAATGCTTGATGGGCTCACCGACCAAGATGTCATAGACGTTCACCGGATCAAAATCCGGAAGGACAACAAAGAAATCAACACAAAACACCTGATCCTCACGTTCAGCAGCAGCACACTTCCTGAACAAATAGAAGTCGGCTACTTAAAGATACCTGTAAGGCACTACATTCCCAACCCCCGCAGATGCTTCAATTGTCAGAGGTTCGGCCATGGCTCACAGAGTTGCCGGGGCCGCAGAACTTGTGCAAAATGTGCTTCTAAAGAACATACTTCTGAAAACTGTGACGGTGCAGCGCATTGCGTAAACTGTGAAGGAGAACATGCCGCGTACTCCAGGGCGTGTCCGTCCTGGAAAAAAGAAAAAGAAATCATCACGTTGAAAACCAAAGAAAACATTTCATTCAAAGAAGCAAGAAGGCGCATCACACTGACGAACACATTCTCTTTCAATGGAAGAAGCAACTTCGCTGATGTGGTGCGACGGGGCGTAGCACCACACCAACCTTCGGCACCTGCTGAGGCCACAGTTACCGAGCCTCCGGCAGAGCCACCCACGCCCCAGGCAGAGACAGCACAAGCTGTCCTGCCACCTACAAAACAGAGCCCGCCGGCCCTCAAATCGGCGGCCCGCAAAGTCTCTCCCCAACGGGAGAGGCCTGATACACGCACACCCGCGGTGTCGCGGACCTCCAGGGCCTCAGGAGAGGCTATGGAGACAACTTCTAGTCCGCCCCCGCAACTGCGGAGGCACAACTCCCTTGAAAAAAAGAAAAAAGAAAGAACCCCAATAACGGGTCCTCAAAGACGAGGAACCTAATCCTTCATAGCCACACCCCTACAAAACAATTAAACATGACGTTCCTAGTACATTGGAATTGTCGTGCACTCCTTAAAAACTACAGCGACATAAAAGATATCCTTAACTCATTTTCTCCTGTGGCTTTATGTTTACAAGAGACTAACTTAGGACCACAACATAACATCTTAAAAAACTAGAAAGTATTTCGTTGTGATAGAGAGCAAGCCAGTAGGCTCTCAGGAGGTGTCGCGATAATAGTAAAAAATGGTACTGCTACTCATGAAATCAGGCTTCAAACGAAATATGAAGCTGCAGCAGTCACCGTCCTTGATTTTAAAACAATTACAATGTGTACTGTGTATCTGGAACCACATATAAATGTTACACTTCATGATTTAGAAGCACTTTTTAAACAACTACCAGAGCCATATGTAGTAGTAGGGGATTTTAATGCTCACTCATCTTTTTGGGGGAGTGACCAAACAGACACTAGAGGCCGTATCTTAGAAGATTTTATTCTATCAAATAATGTCTGCCTGCTCAATACAGGAAAGCACACATATTGCTCTCCGAGCTCAGGCAAGATGAGCTGCTTAGATTTATCTTTTAGTTCCCCATCGCTTTTTACAGATTTTAAATGGGATGTTGTTGACAACCCTTACGGAAGTGATCACCTTCCTGTAAAAATTAACCTATCATCCCCACCACAAATCATCCCAAGCAAACCACGTCGTTGGAAGCTACACTTGGCAAACTGGGCACTATTTCAAGAGCAGGCCACCCTGGAAAAAGTTTTCTCAAGTAATCTAAATGTCGATGATCAAAACAAACTGTTCACAACCTGCATTATTAATGCCGCGCGGCTAGCTATCCCTCAGTCCTCGGGAGTGGTTCGACATAACCAAAAAACCTGGTACACACAAGAATGTAAGGAAGCAAAAAAGAAACAAAACAAAGCCTGGGGCATCTTCCGTAGATACCCAACCAATGAAAATCTTGTAAATTTTAAAAAGGCGAAAGCCAACGCACGCCGCATCCGTCGAGATGCTGAGAAAACTTCCTGGAAGAACTACATATCTTCTATTAACAGCTCAACCACATCCAAAAAAATGTGGGAACAAGTCCACAAATTAAATGGCAGCTTCTCCCCTTTCACAATCCCGTTTTTAACAGCTCCTGGCACACAAACAAGTATAGAGGAACAGGCAGACGTACTAGGGGAACATTTTTCTAATGTTTCAAGTTCCTCACACTACACTCAATCGTTCCTAAAGCACAAACATACAACCGAAAAACAAAAACTTCCTACAATTGGCTGTACAAATGAGCCCTATAATACATTAATCACATTTCACGAAATCCAAAAAGTACTGTCCGCAGGTAAACAGACGGCACCCGGCCCTGATGAAATACATTATGAAATGCTGGCTCACCTCTCAGACGCTGCTGTGAACGCACTTTTACAATTCTTCAACAAAATATGGGTATCGTGAAAAATACCGGAGGCCTGGAAAAAATCCGTGATTGTACCGTTTCTGAAGCCTGCAAAGCCACCAACCAGCCCTGGCAGTTACAGGCCTATAGCTCTCACAAGTTGTCTCGCAAAATCCTTTGAAAGTATCTTGAACATGAGGCTGATGTTCACTCTTGAATCACGTGAACTCCTTGACATCCACCAGTGCGGATTTAAAAAAGCGTGTTCAACAACTGATCATCTCGTCCGCCTTGAAAATACAGTCCGAGAAGCATTCGTACACAAGCAACACTGTTTAGCAGTCTTTTTCGATATCGATAAGGCTTACGATACCACCTGGAGGTTTGGTATTCTCCGCGACCTAGCAGAACTTGGTATTCGTGGTAGGATGCTGAACTGCCTGAAAGATTTCATGTCCGACCGTTCATTTCATGTGCGCCTGGGTGCAACCCTTTCGAAGAAATTTGTCCAGGAGAATGGAGTGCCGCAGGGTTGTATTTTAAGTACGACACTTTTCATAGTAAAAATGAACTCCATAGCAAAAATCATTCCTAGATCCATTATGTATTCTGTATACGTCGATGACCTTCAAATAGCATGCACATCCTCCAGCTTACCAACATGCGAGAGACAGATACGACTTACATTGAATAAACTCGGGATCTGGGCAGACAAAAATGGGTTTAAATTTTCACCCCAAAAAACAGTTGTTGTCCTCTTCTCACTCAAAAGAGGCCTACAGGTTGACCCCACCCTACACCTAAATGAAACCGTACTTCCAGTAAAGAATGAACAAAAATTTCTAGGTCTAACTTTCGATAAAAAGCTCACATTCCTACCACACATAACCACTCTCAAAAAGAAAGCTTCCCAGTCACTAAATATACTCAAAGTACTGTCATATAAACATTGGGGGTCTGATAGAACATGCCTACTACACATTTACCGTTACTTAGTACGTTCCTCCTTAGACTATGGCTGCATAGTGTATGGTTCAGCAAGACCGACATACCTAAAAAAACTTGACCCAGTACATAACTCAGGCTTGCGTATTTCATGCGGTGCATACCGAACGTCTCCTATAACCAGCCTTTACGTAGAAACAAACGAACCCCCACTAGAAACTAGAAGAGCGGCTCTAACCTGTGCATATATTCTTAAGATACAATCTCTACCAAAACACATTTGCTACCCACTTGTAACAGAATGCCCTTCACGAGTAATTTTCAACAACAAACCACAAACTACAAGACCACTGCTCCTGCGATTTGAAGAGATGTGTCGGAATCTTGGCATAGTGGACACATTACCTGGCATTACCCACAGACAAAATCCACTACCCCCATGGTTCATCTTTCCCACAGTTTGCGATCTCACTTTAACACAGTTCAGTAAAGCACAAACTCCGCCACAACACATAATTCAGGAATTCCTTGCACTAGAAGAAAAATACAGCAGCTTCACAAACTTTTATACTGATGGTTCAAAAACGAACGAACATGTTGGAAGCGCAATTGTACAAGGGAACTGGGAAAAAACAGTAAGACTTCCGCAGTGCACATCCATTTTCACTGCTGAATGTTACGCCATTTCTGTAGCCATAGACAAAATAATAAAGGAGAACCTCGCAAACAGTATCATATATACAGACTCCCTAAGTGCACTCACAGCTCTTCATGCCAGAAATGCAGTCACACCATTATTAGGAGGCATTATACACAATTTAATAAACGCCACCACACAAGGACTGAACATTAAATTATGCTGGGTTCCGAGCCACGTCGGAATCAGTGGCAATGAGAGAGCAGATGCATGCGCGGCACAAGCCCGGCACAAAGAAATCACAAAAGTAAAGATACCTCCTAACGACTGCATGAAGTTAATACATTATAAACTAAGGCAAAAATGGCAGTCTGCTTGGAACAATGAAGCAAACAACAAATTACACCTTTTAAAACCCGTGTTAGGTGAATGGAAATCTTGCACACACCAGGAACGTTTCAAAGAAGTGATTCTGTGCCGTCTTCGCATAGGACACACACACCTAACACACAACTTCATTCTAACAAAGCAAGACAAACCCCAATGTGAACTATGTGGAGATGAACTAACAGTAAACCATATCCTATTTTCATGCAGAAAACTTGAACCATTGAGGAAGACGTTTTTTACCATATTTTACAAAGAACACATCCCTTTTCACCCAGCTTTGATTTTAGGAGAAGATGCGCTTGTTGATGTATCATGTGTTTTTAGCTTTTTAAAAGAAGCAGGAGTTCTCATAAAACTTTAAAACATCACAGAGCGTTAAACTACATAATACAGAACACCTCATCCACCTTCTCATCCCTGAGAAGAAGGCCGAGGTCTTTAGCTAATTTGTTGGGACCCTCCGGGCTCTTGCCCAGACAAGGACTCACTGAGGTGCCCCAACTTTTTCAAAAGAATCTATGCCTAGTGTTTGGCGCATGATAGCCTAAGTTGCTTATGTGCCACTAAACTCAACTCAACTCAACTCAACTCAACTTGTTCAACACGCTGCACATTGACAAAGTGGTGGGGCGCAGCTGCGTTCTGAGTTTACATTCTTTCTCTGATATAACTTTCCTCGATACAATAATTTCGCGAGGAAAGCCCCCAACGAGTGTTTTGCCGAATCACGAGCCCCAGCACTCATATGGTGCACAACCGAAGAACTAGTAATCGCATCACAAAAGAGTATACGGTAGTAATAGTCAGTGCTGTCTAGTAATAAATCTAACTTACTCTGACTAGATCTTGCGAGGAAATCCTGGTCCTTTACGTTTGTTATAGCACGCTGCACGCCAGGATGCAGAATCTGAAACTTAGTTTGTGTCACAGAGGTGTGGGCTTAAATGTGCGACACGCTCCATTCATTGTGAATACTGAAGACGGAGAACCACTAAGTAAGCTTAATTCGTAAGGACCAGAGGAAATTGCTTGCTAATAACGACTGCTTTTCATAGGCGCGTCTCTTGTTTTCCACGGGTTAGAGAAACGCTACGACATCGTAAAGACATTTTTCTGTAAGTCGACTACTCGAATTTTGCAGCGGCACCAGTTCAACTTAGCGTTTGTACTATGCCTTCCACCTGCTGTCAAAGCAACAATATTTTAAACAAGCACATAACTATACCTGATGTAAATTTATCACTCAGCTTTAGTATAAGCGTGCTTGACGCATCAAAAAGAGATCACTTGCTGGATTGGTCACATATATTTTCCGGGATAAAGAGTTTGAAGACATGGCATCTTTATTTCTATCAGAAATTTAAAAAGCTCATTAAAAAAAGCGTACTTATTTTTTCCCAGATGGAAAACCTTTTAGATCTTTAATGTATGTTTACAATTTAGCGCTTTTGTAATACACCAATGCACTACCAAGGGGCTGTCTCTGAACCTATCTGTTAGCTCTACGAATCGATGCAAACTTAAAAGGTATTGACGGCGCCTCCACCTTTCGAAGGTAATAGGCGACGTTTATACGATTAGCAATGTGTCGTAAGATTGGTGTGTCAATTACTGGTAATGCATATGCTATATGCGGTATGGTGAATATTATGATAAGTATTGCATCCTCGCACCGCATCCCCATGCCATCGCCGATTCACGCAAGCTTATGAGCACATGAACCAGCAGCGGCAATCTCGTGGGAAACGAAAATGCCGAATGACACCACAGCAGTACGTGCGGTTGTAACCTATGCACCCCGGTTGAAACTGTGTAGCAAGCTTCAGAATACCTAGTATCCAAACTGCAGTTTTCTTGCGTTTGGCGCTCACCAAGCTGCCGCGCTCGACTCGGAGGTGTATTTTGCTGATCGGGTTCTGTCGCGCTAACACGATTAGGCCTGCATGCTCATAATGTCACCTTGGCACACTAAGTCTTGGGGATCAGCCAACAATGGGTGCATACCAATATCGCATACGCTGTGTCCAAGTTGTCTGCTCGAGCAAATACCCAGTGCTGCATACCCAGGGACCCACGCTGTATGCTAGGCTTTATCGCAGCCACGAGCGAGGTGCCTATTGGGACACATACCCAGCGGGCCATGCTGTCCGCTCGACAACATGGCGGCTTTGTGGTCCAAGCTATTAGGCAACTTTGTTCACTAGAAATTTGAAAGAGGTTACCTGTCGCAAACTGGGAGAAGTTTCCAAAGAACGCCAATCACAAAAAAGTACGCCAATCAGCTGTTGCTGAAATGTCAGCAGGAAAGTACCTGCACTTGTCACATGGTGATACGCTTGTATCGAAGTTTGAGGCCTCTGCAGCTCCCCTGTTTTCTATGTAAAACGAACGCCGGCTTTGAGCGACATTTTCGCCACGCTTTGATTTTTACATTTTTTTTTTCTGGTTTGTGGGCGTGGTTTGGGAAGATGAACCTGATGCACCTAATAAATTTGAAAGGATCTCATGAACACTCGTCCTGCCATTCACTAAAAAACACAGCGGTAAGCATAACTGTTTTCTGCCTTTTCTCCAAAGATGTCCAAATGACTTCCGTTCTGGACAAAGTTTCATTAAAGCTTTCTAGCAATAATAGTCACAAGGTTCACGCTTATGTTATAACTGCATCAGATTATTGTCTTATTTCGTCGATCATGCATACACTTGTGCAGCAAAAGAAGATATTCTTTTATGCGCGATATTAACAGTCGTAACAAATATCACAAAAATTGTTTCGTATATTATGGTCGTATGATTGTTGGGTAGTAGCAGGTCTGCCATGAATTAGTCGTTGCTCAGGCACAAATTACACGTCTGAAAAGACTTCAAATGCTACAGCTTGGCAAGCACACACTATGGATGGCATCCGGGAAGCTCCGCCTACTGAGAAAATCCAGCCACAACACACAGATCAAAATGTCGACTATTGCAGAAGAAGAAAGGCAGTCCAAGAAATCATTGGTAATTACACTCACGGGCGACTCTACATATTACATAGCCATTGGATGTGTACCTTAAGCCTCAATTGGTGTCAATTTCCCAACTTATGCCACGCACGCTAGACCCGCCGTGGTTGCTTAGTGGCTATGGTGTTGGACTGCTAAGCATGGAGGTCACGGGATCAAATCCCGGCCATGGCAGCCGCATTTCGATGGGGGTGAAATGCAAAAACACCCGTGTACTTAGATTTAGGTGCACCTTAGGAAACCCCAAGTGGTCCAAATTTTTGGAGTCCCCCACTGCGGCTTGCCTCACAATGAGATCGTGGTTTTGAAACGTAAAACCCAATAATTTAATTTTAACGAACGCTACAAGAAAATACGCAAGAGACAGCCTGAACTCAAGAAAAAAGTAACAAACACACTCCCCAAGTCGTTTCACTCAGCACGTAGTCTCGCAGCAGCCGAAGTCGCCCAAGGGATTGGTGAATCCATTCGCTCATCTGCTAGAAAAAAAAAAGACATTGGAACTTGCACAGGGATGCAGTCTACCACTGGAACTTTCTTTTCTCGAGAAAACTCAGAGGCTACGCTCCACCAGATTGACCGGAAAGCTCAAGAGTGCGCCGATATGGACGTAAAGGGAGGGAGGGGCCGAAGCTTACTTGATTGCCCAAATGCATTGCGGAGTACAAATTCTGTGTTTTCTTTCATTTTTATAATGTTCTTTTTTATTTACGGAGTGTCGTGAGTTCTCCGAAACTATAGGTTGTTTTGCAAATTTACAAAGAGCAAGAAAATGTTCCACAACAACATTGCGTTCTAGAGGCCGAACAGAAGTGATCTTGTTTCTATGAAACAGTTCCTTTAGTTGAGCATGGCATTCCAAGAAACAGGACAATCAAGCGATTGTGTTTTCCGACGGATATGGGTTTCCGTGTTTGCAATACACCCACTGTAGCTCACCAAGGGAGCTATGCGGCTCTTCTTTTAGCTGTCACTATGTGAGAGTGACTACTAGGGACACTAAACGAAGTACATTTATCTTGATTTTTGTGCTCTTTCTCATAGTATTGGTCGAAAAATTGTTGCTACCACATTTCCTGACGACGTAAGAATTCAGTGCGATTGAGGGCCACAAAACCGCACAACTGTGTCCCATCCCAGACATAGTACCGTGACAGGTCTTCGAGAAAAAAAATCTGCATCTGTTTTGACGTCACGCACATAAGCGAGGCTAATCGGCTTAAGCAGCGATGAAAACTCACTTCCCGTAAGAAAGCGTGGGTCCACTTACGCATTCTTAGGTTGTCATCGTAGTTCCAGAAAACAAGGAACCGCACGTTGCCGACGTCAAAGCTAAGCCCTGTCCGTTGTAATACCAACGCCGAATCAATAACAGATATTAGACCTGTGCTTTATCATGGGCGAAGGCTAGACATGGCTCGACATGGGCAAAGGCTCGATTACATTTCGTGGGCTCAAAATAGCGGCAACATCCAGCTGTGGCATCGTCCTACATGGAATTGAAGGCGATCGTAATGCAGAACACAAATCGCTATACAGTCTTTTAGCGGCCAATCTTGCGAACTCGGAAAACTATTTCAAGTTTTAAACATAGTTTCAGTAGCAATTAGAGTGTTTTCAAAACTGGCATGCTGGTATAGCGCTTTTAAACAATAGGATTTTTGCGTTCTATGTGTTTGCACTTTTTTCAATGAAATTTACAAGTAACGTAATCTACTTAATTATACCATCATCATAATCATCATCATCATCATAACGATCACCAGCAGCCTGGCTGCGCCCACTGCAGGGCAAAGGCCTCTCCCACACTTAAACTACCCCGGTCATGTGCTAATTGTGGCCATGTTGTCCCTGCAAACTACTTAATCTCATTCGCCCACCTAACTTTCTGCCGCCCCCTACTACGCTTCGCTTCTCTAGGAATCCAGTCCGTAACCCTCGATGACCACCGGTTATCTTCGCTCCTCCTTACATGCCCTGCTCATGCCCATTTCCATATGAATATAGTCCATGGCAAAGAGAGAGATAAGATAATGCAGCGAAAGGCAGGGAGGTTAACCATAGGAAGTTCTGGTTGTCTACCCGGCGCAGGGGGAAGGGTTAAGGAGGATAAAAAGAGAAACAGAGTGCAGGGGGGAGATAGAAAGAAAGAGAGACAAGCACGAACAAAGCGCGTACACTACATAGCGGTAGGGGGCGGCATTCTTAGAGTCTGCCGTGAAGCCTTGTAGACCGCAGGAACCTTAATCACGCGAGTAAGGCCTTCAACGTGGATGTTCTTTCGGAGCATTGACCTAAAGCTTTTAGTTCTGATAGTGGACCATTGTCCGACTGGTACAGTACTCTGCACATCACTTTTCTCTGAGCACTATAACGTGGGCAGAGACAGATATGTGCGAGCGTCTCGTCGATGCTGCACGTTCTCGTTCTCGTTGATGTTCTCGTTGATGGAAAAGAACACCCTTAGCGTAAGTATTCTAAGCACGTCGCGCAATCCCGACGGTGCCCCGCATTCACCCAACAAAATATCGGTTCGAGCTATGGCATTTGAACTTGACGCTATCGATAACTGCGTGACTAATGTTGACGAAAAGAAAAAGAAAAGAAAGCGGACGTTGAATCATCTTTGGGGGCCTATAGTTGTTTACTACTGCGCAGAGACGAACTTTCAGGTATGGTGCGCGCCTCCTGACAACACGGTGAAAACGCGTTTGCGTCGGTCACGCGAAAAGCGAAACGTGGGCAATCGGGCACGCTATCCATCATTTCCTTACACATCTCGTGCGTAAGCAGACGTGGTTTTATATTGACCCAGCCCTAAATAAAGCTACGAACGCGACATCCAAGCCTCTACTAACGGTTGCCCCCCAAAACAAATAAAAATTAATTTAGAGTTCTCGTTCCCGCAAGCACGCACCACCGAGTTTCCTGCGCTTGCCTTTCATCGCCGAAATCCGTATTTCCATTGCGGCTCCCTTGCTAGGTAAACACGAGTGGCAAAGCTGAAGCGAGGCGCACGGCAATCACCACATCGAGAGCACAAAAATACACTGATGAGCATTCGACCCGCCTCACTTGAGGTAGGATGAATCCCACCATTTTTGTGGCGCCCCTCGATATTCGTTGCGAGCAGTTCCTTTGATTTGTGTCGAGTGCAGAGGAACAGGTTTCGCAGTCGAGTATGCAAGAGTGACGGATGGCATGAAGGTTTCCCGCTCTCGGCGTGCAGGAATAACATCGTGATTTATGTAGAAGCACCGGGTAGGCTTCACATTGGTCATTTGTAGTAGTGGAAAGGTCGCAGACTAACTTCTCCGAACGGTGAATCGGAAGTCAAAATATATCACTTCGAAACAACTGTCCCGATAACCCCATATATATATATATATATATATATATATATATATATATATATATATATATATATATATATATATATATATATATATATATATATATATATATATATATATATATATATATATATATATATATATATATATATATATATATATATATATATATATATTGCAGTAATGCGATCAATAAATAACAAAATATGAATAATAATCATAACAACAATGGCCTTTCTTCACTAGCTGAACACAAAGCTTTTTAGAGTGGAAGAGGTGTGCTTACCGCGTAAGGAATGTCTTTAATTGTGGTGTGCTGTGTTTTCTCTGAGCTGTGTGTAAGATGAACTCCGCCATTTTTTTCCTATTACCTAATTCAGCTGCTCTATTGTCGTTGTTTCTTTATTTTTATTGGCGCGAGCTGTGTGGATAGGGCCGGTTATGCATGTCATTGTACGTCCCTTACTACTGCTAATAGACTGTATGAAGGTACTTGCTGTCATGTGTTTGTGTGATTAATATGTAGCACTTATGTGGATGCGTGATAGTTACTTATGTGCATCTAGAATCACTGCTGCTCTTTCACACTGGGAGTTCAAGACCCAGTCCGGAATCTCCTACACCGGTTAGTCTGCGCTAGTCGACAATGTGATGCATTGCCTGTAAGTTCAAATAAACTTCAATTTCAGTTTTTATTAATTTCAAATGTCCCAGAGGCGAGCGTTGTCCCTTTGTAAATCAAAAGAAGAGTAACAAATTCTTTGAAAATAGTTATTATAATATATCGTTGGTAAATATGCCACTTAATTCAAAAGCTTTGAATAGATGATAGGAAAAGGCTGTGATTCCTGACAAATAATCTTGCATGTGGGTGTTTTAGTTGTTTTAGTTCGCGGCAACGCCCTTCTTATTCCGAAATCTGAGTGAATTATCCACGAAGTATGCAATTTTTTAGCGTGTACATAGTTCTTTACGTTGTTTGTCATTACCACAGAAATATTATCATTATTATTTCATGTGAATAACATTACATCGCCTCTTGGAGTTCACTCTACAGGGTGTTTTTGTATGGCTGAATTGTACACTGGTCAATAGTCTGCGAGCAAGGAAACCCTCGGCCCACAGTCAACGTTTCGACATGAAGAATTACTTTCGATGAATAAAGCGGTATTTCCCGTAATACAACACCATACATAGCAAAAGGAAGCGCACGAACTCGGCGGTGTACGCGTTAGTGTGCATTTTGCGCGCCCATTTATTACAGCAATCGTGTTAGTGCTGTTTATTGCAGAAATCGTGTTAGTCTTCCTTGTTGTTCCGTATTTTCGCTCCCACTAAAAGAAATTAGTATTGTGAGAGATGTTGGTCACTTTAGGTTACGCCGGCTACTATATCCCTGAAACGCAACAATCCATTTTAGGCTTGATTGAATGTCGTATTTTATTACCTTTCTATTTAGAGGTACTGCACGAACAGAAAACAGCTTTCTTCAGTGATGCCTCCAGCAACCTTGTGGAGTTATGCTGAGTCGCTTACAGACCAGCAATATGTAAAGCGTCGTTTTAAATGGCACTGAACGTATGTACTTACCTTCCGTACGTTCACTGACGAAAGCGTTATTAAAAATTTTTTTTTGCCGTCACAAACTTTTATGTTTTGGCAACTTAGGCACCACTATATTGTCGTAAGTAACTTCTCCATTCAACTCAAATATGAAGCCCGCTCTTCAACTTCCTTAACATTTCCCCGAGTTGAAAATTTGCTTTCATTAACACGTGTTATACCCTGATTATTATTTTTTCACTTCTAGCTTGTTTTGTCATTGTTATTCATTGAAGGTCCTAAACTGAATAATATTTGATACTTGTTCCTAAATTATTCAAATATCGCACTAAAAAAAACATAGGTGCGTGTCAACTCCGTTAGACACGTATTATGCAAAAGATGACTTGGCTGATTAATTGGGCGCAATATCTAATTAAGCATATTTTACCTGGTAGCGAACGTGTCTAAATGAAATCTTATGCATACCTACCATTTTCTTCTTTTTATTTGCGTGAGCTTTCTCAGCAGTACCTCACGAATATTCTCGATAGTTTTACCCAAGTTTGTCCCTGATTCGAAACTTTATCGCTAGTCGAGTGGTAATAAATTAGGACATATGACACAAGGACTTTTCAACATTACATGTGCTCTTCAAGCGCTGAGATCTTTAATTCATAATGAAAACTAAGCTTCTTATTGTTTTTGTTATTTTTTTCCAAGGATGGCACTCGCAACATTTGTCGTTTTATAATAACAGAAAGCAATATTTATAAACTAGAGCTGTTCGACACTGACAGAAAACCTTCACCGACGTCAAATATGAATCGCAAAAAAGCCCTAGTTTCTAAGCAATCATATGCGTGCGTCCGTATTGTGTACAATTTTATTTTTTGACGTGACCTACGTTGCGTTCACGCTGCTTAGAGGCGATCGCGTGAACAGGCTACGAGGCTCCTTATTAGCATCATCTCCCGTCCCTGTCTCGATCGTTGTGCCGAGTTTCGAAGGACAAGAACTCGCGACAACCAGGTAATCACCAACGGTGTGCCAAGAAGCCAAGCATTGAAGCAGCCAAAGCACGGTAACCTTGTGAACAACACACGGTGCTCACAATTTGCATCTGATCTTCGCGGCATTCACCCCGTGCATTGCAGAACACTGTAACCACGTTGTCGTCAGACCCGTTAGCACGCCGTGTCGCAGATAATTGGCGAGAGCGGCGTGAAAATTATATTACTGTGTACGCTGACCATGACAGCTAGCGTCCCGAGACTCGCATATTGATTACTTGGTTGCGGGAATGTTAGGGTTGGAAATAAAGCTGCCAGAGAAGGTGTGGCTTGGTAAAAAAAAAATAACGTTTTCCCCGGGAGCAGGAGGAAGGGAGCACCGAATTCTTAGCATAAGCACGAGCACTGACGGGTTGTTTTGAAAACGCTGCGCTACGCGTGCCTATAGAACTCAGCCGAACAAGACAAATGAAAAGAGAAGGATGGCGGCTTAAACTTGTGCTTAGCTTGTGCTTGGGCTCCTCGGACGGTGTTCAAACCATGCCCGGTTGCGATATGGTGGAAGGGGGGTGGGGTTAGGGATCTACTTGAGCTGCACGGAAAAGGTGTTGTTTTTGCAGCCTAGAAAATTGCGCGGGGACATGTTGGCGTGAGGCAGCACTCAATGCAACTGCTGCTTGTAGCAAGAAACAGTTAACTGTGATGTATGGCGCTTGATGATGGCGGCAGACCAATGAAAAATAGGCTGCACAAAACAAAGACAAAAATGAAATGGGCTGTATATTTGGCTCACAAAAGTCACTTAGCACTGCCGAATTGTGAAAGGTATGGTTGACCAGATATTTGACAGGAAAATAGCTAGACCGTTTTATGCAGTGTAAGTAAGAAATCCGTTCGCTCAATCCGTTCGCTTGCAGCTCAATGCTACAAGCCTGCTATACATAAGATGAATCGGTACATAAAACTTCCTTTTATTTTCTGTATTTTCTGTATCTTCCCTGTGAGCTTTGCGTAAACTTTTCTGTATATTTTGTACTATTTACTGGCATAGAAACGGAGACACCTTCGTCCTCGACAAAGTCGGGAATAACGGCAACATGGCCACCACACATTGGCTTTAAATTTCCTTGGAATTTACGATGTGACTACAGCATGTTTACGTGCGCCTTATTTCTTTCCCTGGCGAGTTTTCCATTTAGGTTTCGCTTAAGCGCAAGGTAACGTGAGGGCTCGGGGCCCGTTGATCAGAGATCGCTGGTGATAAGTTTACCAAATAAATGGAATATGTTTGTTATATCTTTTTGTGATATTGAGGAGCGAAATTTTCCAGCGTGTACATCGCACCAGACAATATAAGCTTCCGCATGGCCACACTTCAGCTTTTTTTTTTTTTAGATGGGCACGTGTGAAAACGTTTTTCTCGACCTGGTAAAAGCAAACATTTACTATATTCCCGAGACACTGGTATTTCTAACGTGGCGAGAGTTCGTGTAAGATATGTGGGAATGAAAAATAATCTTTTTTGCTAAAGTTTCTCCTTAAAGACAATGGAAATTATTCAGCAGCAAAAAAGCGTCCGCGTCGTTGGAAACCAAAATTTCCACTTTGTTTTTCTGTGCATCTTGCACCGTACGTGTTCTACGCAACGTTCGCGCAACATGAGCATAAGTGCAAAGTCGCCTTCAGGCAAAGACGAACGTTAGATTCTCGCTGTTTTGTGATCAATAAATTGCGAACTGCATTATGAGCATTTCCGTGAGATAAATCTCAAAGATGGTTAATTTCTTACAGAAATAAACAAATACTTGTTGCTCACAGCCCAATGTGCTAAAAAATATTTGAACATAAAGAATGTACACGCAGAATTTCTTGATGTAGTTCAACAAGTCCACAGCGCAACGCTTTAGTGAGTGTAAAAATAAAAAGCAAAATAAATAAGCTGAATTTTTAGAGAAAATATTATATCGAAATGTATTTATTCATCCCTTGTTTGTTTTGTAATGTGGTACATAAAGTTACGTTAAGCTGGTCGTGACACCCTGTAGGAAAGAACATTTTTGCACTGAAACATACAATGTCATACTCAAGATATAAAAGTACAAAAGTCGGGCTTAAGCGTAACACTCTAAACATTGCAACGGTAGCATGATTAACGACGGAGATATGACAGTGATCTTATACATTTATGTGCTGTGGTGCTCTAGAACGACGAAAAAAGGTTTCTTCTCGTATTGATAAAACTTACCTTCAACATATTTCCCCCCATGTAAACATCCGAAATCTTCGTTTTTCTACCAATGAATTCCTGGTCATCAAGAGATATAATTCAATGATCACGTTCATTCTCTACCCCATACTGATGATATACCGAGCACGCTTCTCCGATGGCCGAAAGTCTATTCCCCCGAAGCTTCTGGAATTGAACAGCGCAAACTATGCCGCGATCGTCACAAAGAAACCCGCGAATGCAGTAGGCTCATTATACGATTCGCCCATACCTCTTTCCACGAGCAGGCGCATCTGCCATACGACAACCTCTGAACCTCAACCTCTCTAATGGCGCAATCATTCAACACGTTAGCCGTAGATCAGGCAGGCCCTTCTGTCTTACCTGCGGGTAGAATCCTAACGAGGTGCACACGTACTGTGAACGTCCCCGCGCCCTCTCCTTACCCCGCATTACCACGCACTCCAACGTCCCAGACCTTCGATGTTGTAAAACCTAGATGAGCTGCGCCAGACCACCGGAAGATCTGCACCAGGCTTTGTGGCTGATCCTGTGGCGTCATGTACGTGATATTGAAAGGCTAAAATGCGTAAGTCACAAATTCACTGCCGGCCAGTGCCGCCTAGGCTAGCACAAACGCATCCCGCTACGGCCGTCGAGAAACATTTTTTTTCTTCATCTTGTAAAGAAGAAACCAAACCCACGACATCTGTCAATCAACAGCGAGGTATTCTTGCTCAAGAAGCTTGTGATCGTGCATGCCCATGCCCACTCCACTGAGACGCTGATGGAACCCCAGTGTACCTGCGGTCTCTATCACATTGCGTTTGCGGAACCGCTCCATTTTGTGGCTTGCACATGAATCTTCGTAAACGTGTAGTGTCTTTGTAAGGGCAATGCGGATGACGGATTTAACACCAATCAATAATATGTGGCGAACAGCAATGGGTTAACGTAAGAATCACTTCTCACTCGTAAATATTTCAGGCGAAAAAATTAAATTCGTTGTCGTTTCGCGCGCATCAGCCTATTTAGGTCACTGCTTCAAGCGCAAACACTTACTTCCCATGAACCTAAAAGTGTTTCTTGATGCAACAAGTGTACACGTCGTATGACTGAGGCTGCAAAACATTTTTAGCTGAGTATTTACTGCCAGTTATATTATGCCCATTTTGACAAGAACAATAAAGAAAGACGATGCATACATTCGGCGAGTCGAGACCTAGCATCCACGCCACTGGCTCTGAACCGTGTATCGGTGCTAAACGACCACATAGACACTATTTTGCCAAATACACTGAAGCTAACCCTATCGCATAACGAAAAAAGAGGTGAGTTTACCATGGAAGTCCTGCGGTAAAGGCCACGTAATGAAGTAGATAATAAAACAACGCACCAAAAGAGAATTTACGAGAGTGCAAAAAAGTCGTGGGCGAGTTGTGCGGGAACATAACCGAAGTGACATCGTTCTCAACTGTACTGTGAAGCGCCAACGCGGCAAATAAGTTAATAAATGATTGGCACAAATAATAAGAACGCAAGAACAAGCCCTGAATAATAGAATAATGCAATGAAACGTGAAAGGTAGATATGGATATGAGAAAAATATAGAGTCCGCGTAGGACCAATACACTCTGGAAAATTCCGTTTCTTCGCATAATTGGGAGTTGTGCCGAATTGGTTGATATCTCTGGCTGCCATTATTCAGTCTGAATATGCATTGTTGCTTGCCAAAGATATTTTTCATTAATATATGAATAATGAAAATTTGTTTCGTAAACTAAAGGTTAATAAATGGTTTAGTTATAATGTAACGATATTTCCACCATTAGTATCAAGTTTTAGGCAGGAGTGGGTGTTTGACAACTTTAACAGCAAACAATCAAACAAAGAAAACGAGAAAAAGAGCAGAACGCTTGAAATATTCAATAGAAAACGGAATAATTGTAGTATCCACCTAAGTTACAACCAAAAGCAATGACAGGCCTACTCAACAATAAAAATGATGCCCAAAAACATGTATTTAGGGAAAAAATAATTACGCATTTCCCCATATGCGTACTAAGTGCGTAAAATATTTCATGTTTCTAGAAACGTACGTCGCTTTATTCTTCTCTTTAGCCGTTTTGTGGTTCTCAGCCTGAGAGTCAGTCTTTTTGATCAAACTCCATTGCTTCCGCGCATACAATGCCTAATATGCACTCTGCTCCCCTTCCTCGTTTATTTTCTGAGTGTTCCTTTCTTTTCAGCTGCTTCAAAGATATGCGCACCTAATGAACGCAACCGTGACACTGCCTACTACAAAAGATCTACAGGCAGCCCTCATGCTACTAATAATACCGAGGCTTCTTTTATGTTCCCCATCAATCAAGTCAGAACAACTACAATGCACGAGTAATTGATAATCTACGAATGAGCTCCAAACCTCCAACTTCGCCAGCATACAAAACAGGCCACACATAAGCGCATCCTTCACTACCTTTAATTTTTCAGAGTTTTGTCTAACTAGCTAGCCATTGTGCAGTTAGGCGTAGCCCAACCAGGATGTATGGGGTCGACCTTTAGTTCCTTTTTGCTGTCGTCCTTTTATTTATGTCTACCCTATCTCACAACCCTTGCTTCAGGGCAGCTTGCAGCATCAGTTATGGATTGTCATGAGAAGGGAAGAACTGCAAGAAGAAAGAGGGCTAATAGATTAAACCAGATAACTGTGGTAAGCAAGTCACAGTATTGAGGGCCTCCTGGTTCAATAGCCATAAGCCTTCGAGCTCTAAGAGCTTTCCTGTTGGACACTAAGGGTGCCTCGCGTGACAGTTATGCCTACGTGACTTCCGTGTTGAATACGAAAGTGGTTTCTTTGTTCTGGTGATCTATATACCCGGAAGGATCTGTATTTTACTGATCCCAAATCTTCGCGTAGGAGGCATTCGTTTAAACACGCAACGCGTAAAGGAAGTAATCATAACTCAATTCACTAGCTGATAGGCGTTCTTATAAATCTGTACGCATGTTTTCGGCAAAGGAATTGCACGCCGAAGCACCAAAGAGCACTGTAAGACCAGCTTTCGTTTCTTCATGACGCAGCATCCTGCTTTTTATATATTTCTTACTTTATTCTGATTGCCCAGCTTATCCATTGATTCGGCTTGCGTGCACATCAGCACCGATAGTGCTAAAGTGTTTAGTCACTCAAGGGTATAACACGTCTCGTATGCACCTGAATTCTTAACGACATGATATTCTTTGTATTCATTATAGCGAAGGTGCATGAAATATTTCAGCATAGAGGACTACGCAGAGATTGCTGACACCCGTTTAAAAGTAAAAGTCGCAATAAAATAGTTTTATTAGCTCTCTATACTACTACCGACTCCTTGAGATTACTGAAAATGTAGCATGCTATACAAACGCGGCTTCACTCATGGAATGCAAGTTCTAGTACGCGCTTCTTTCCTCCGGGTGTTGCAGTATTACACACGCGAGTGCCTTCTATTTGAAAAAGGCAAACAGGGGGAAGAGGCGGTTGCGCACAGCGTGTGAGGTAAAGAAGCTCTCAAGAAGAACGACTTCACAAAAAATAGCAGTGTAGAGCAGCTTCTTCGCAAAAGCCAGTCACCTTGCGGTCTATGCAACTTCAACGGCCGCTCATGTATTTCTTTTAGTTGTTTCTGTACGTGCTCACTTTCTACACCAGTTCTTATGTGAAGGCTCCTTAAAGGGCGCAGCCTGCCCTAGTCCTGATAAAAATGAAAAAAAAAAATAAGGAAGCTCACATGAATTATGCATGACTGTGGTTGAGAAGCAACATTCTGGAAGCAAAACGAAAGCGCTGCTGGAGTTCTCGGCACCAGTTCGACCAAAGTGTAGTATTCGCATGTCTAATTTTTTATCTTCTCTTTTATGACGCTCAGTTTGGTGCGGCCAGACAATAGCTCACGACTGTACTTCGCTTTTTACGAGAAAAACAAGCGCAGGCGAGAGAAGTTTTCACGCCTAAACTATTCGTCCCTTCTTTCCACCTTTGGAAATGTAGGGATAGAAAGCTCTCATTGCATGGAACATGCGTTGCCTTCAAGAACGCCTTTCAGTGCACGTTCTAAAACGGGTAGCAGGCACGAGGAGAACTTCCTTCTGCGAGTCCTGACTGTATAAGCGTCTCAAGCTACAATTGACACTGACGATTTTTCACAGAAGCGACAAGTTCAATGTTATGTCAATGGTCAGACGAAGTGTACAGATTTTTGTTTGCAACGAAAGGAGAGTCACTGCCTCGGTGTTGACTTACTTCGGTGCGCCGCCTATTGAGTGCGACAATTGGCGCTGCGTCGGTGCTCGAAAACCAAAACGATGATCGTAATTTCATGCCAGAAGCAAGCAGGATCCGCTGCTACATCGGCACAAGCACGTGTACGTGTACTAATATAGGCGAAATATCTGCGTTGTGTACAAAAATATTAGCCTAAATATAAAATTTCTTTCTTTAGGTGGTGCCACATTGCGTTACCTCGCTCAATACAGTAGAAGAGCGCTAGTAGAGGCTATTAGAATGGTTGAGAAATTATTTGCGTAAGCCTGACGGTCACACCTTGCCATTGTTTTACCGCGACCGAGTTAAGGGTCCCGTGTCCGGCATCCGGTGTCCAGCGAAGCACGTCTTTTCGGCGAAAGAAATTTCGTACCACGCATGCGCAACCACGCAGGCCCTCCATGCGACGTACGCAAGATAGTTACTGAACCAATGGAATTTCACAAGGCAACATAGGTAGAAAAATTGTGAAGTACGACTTACGCACAACCTACAGACAAAGTAGCGTCGCTCTGTATTTCGAATATACGAGAAAACATAGTTCTGTTACGCGAAACTAAAAAAAAACCCCATAACCCTTTTCCAGCGTTTCTATCATTCATAGAACGGCCATGGCCTCCCACATTTTCGCGCGCAATTCTTAAAGTCCATAAAGCGGCGCGCCCGGTGTTCCTTGCAACACCTCCAGATGGCGCCCGCCTAGGCAGGATAGCGGCTCACCAGAAAGCTCACCTGCAATGCCATATCAACGATACAGACGCTAAAATGGTTTTTAAAGAAAGGACCATATTGCGTACTCGTACTGGAAATCGCCGAACTTTATCACAGTGCCGAGTTAAGTAGCCACGTGATCACCTTTTAATGGGTGCCTTGTTATTGTGGTGTGATAGGTAATGAAATCGCTGACAGTGAGGCAAGATCGGTCTTCTCTTCACCTGATGAAGAACTGATTGCGAACTCGCGACCTTACACAAACTCCATGATCAAGGCACTGATGCAGGACCTTACAAAGGCACATAGAGCTCAATATAACAACATTCACAAACGGCTACATATGATCGAGCCAGACGGTAAACTCTGTTTGCCCCGAAGGTTACGTGAAGCAAAACGTGATTGTTACACAGGATTTGGCTGGGTGTTGCTTTTACCCGTCGCTGCGCGCACCTGATCGGTCAATCGGAGAGCCCTTATTGGGAAAACTGGAACACATACTGTGCGATTGCCCAGCATATATGCTGGAGTGAAGGACGGTAGAAAATTTCCTAGCCAGCGTTGGCAGGGAACCAATGTTAGAGGAAGCGGTCCTCGGCTGGACACTGAAACTTTTGCGCTTGCATCTAAAGTGTTGTTGGAGTTTCTGCAGGACACTAAGCTTGACGAGCGGCTCTAGCAAGGCAAGTGTCTCATATACATAAGCACTCACCACTTCTCTTATCATCATCATCCATCCCAGTACTTTCACTCCCCTTCCCTCTTCCCCAGTGCAGAGTAGCAGACTATAGCGCTCTAGCTCAGGTCGATCTCTGTCTTTCCTGTCAATAAATTCTATTCTATATACTCACCTTCGTGCATAGCGTTATCCGCCAGCGTTTTCCGGTAAACATTACGATTACGTAAGCTGCAGTTGGCGGTAATCGTGAGAAGCAGTCAGTGATTTTTGAATACCATCAAGTTCCACTCTTCAAGGCGAAGCTTAGGTGTCCTCCTAATTTTTTACTCGATTGCCTTAGCAAACTTCTGCACAGCATAGAAAATATTGCTCGAAATATAAGCGGCAGACTGTCGTTATATCACGTTGCTGTTGAACACCGCAAAAGGCTAAAGACAAGCAACTGCTTTCATATACACGCCTCCCTATACCTCAAGTTTCTGAGACAATGATCTTGAATCATTATTCATCATGTGACGATTGACAAAGGCTTAGGAGCCCGTTCAGCGTGAGCCTTAATCTTCTATTGCAAATTTGCAAATTCAATTCATGCATGTGACCGCCACTGTATTTTGCACCTATGTAGTCGCCTTATCATTCTTGGAAACTTCCCGCATCCCCTTGCCTCTCCCCCAGTACAGGGTAGCCACCCGGAGATAATCTCTGGTTAACCTCCCTGTCTTTCCTTTGCCTCTCTCTCTCCCCGTATTCCTTTTATTAGCTCCTTTGCTGCTACTCATTGCCGAATGGAGAAAACCTCCTTGCCTTGAACAAACATTGTGTTGTGCGTTTCAACTGCGTACGTGCAAATACAAGCTTTCGCAAATATAACAGAAAATGCAGCAGAAACTGCGACCACATTAGGAGCCTTTTTGACCAGCATCAAGTGTTGATCCACGCGAATACATGGAAAGTTAACTCCTTCAATTTCTGTATATTTGGAATCAGAATTACAATTTATTATTTAATGTTTGGTTATATAACAAGAATTTATTTTCCAGAACAAAGTTTCATATTAAACAATTCTACGACATTGATGCAAAGAATTATAAGTATAATATCGTTATTTCTTAGCTTGGTTGCAAATAAACCAACCTAATTTGCTTCAGCCGCCAGAAATCGCTGTGGATCTGTGGAACTGCCTAAGAATTCCCCGACATTGTAAGTTATCATTCTGTAGTTGAGAAGGCTAGGGTGAAATAGTGCGAAGTTTTGTAATGATGTACCTGATTTACCATTTTCCATATTGAAAGGCCCATTTACTCTGGCTCTAGTAAACGGCGCCTGTATTTGAAAACCTGTTGCGATTTGCCTGGTGGCTTCTCTATAATAATATGCCCAACATCTTCACTGCCGACAATTGGGGGCCCATTCTTTATCTAGCTAATGGACGTGTCCAGTGTCGCAACGGCGCCCGCCGCGCTACCAGTGCGTGATGTACGAAAGACCGGAGACTACTGTAGTCCAACCCGCCAGCAAGGGGAAAGAGCCCCGTCTTTATTTCCACAGCCGTTTAGTTAGAGGCAGCGTGACGTCAGCGACACGCGGTTCCATACATGCGTCAGGCGCAATGACTCGGCGTGCCCTGCGGGAGCGTGCCTTCAGCCGCAGAGATATACATTCCAGCACATCCACTACATCTGCTGCTAGCGCTGTGATTGACTGGGCGTAGGAATGCATTAGAGCGAGGCAGGCGCCCTCGGACAATCAGCGCTTCAGTAGCAGACGAAATGGACATCTCCACTAGGTGTGCACTTACAGAATACCCCCCGCTAGCAAACTGAATGACATTACTGCAAGAAGGTCTCTTTTTTTTCTCATACGAGTTATGAATATTATGCAGCTGGAGATTGATGCTGAAGCCAGACTGCACATTTTATCTAGCTGAAAGTAAGAGGGAGCGAAGTCGAGAGATAGTAGGCCACGAGTTTAGGACAAGGCTTTCATGTTGACTAAGGAAAACCGAATTGGAGCTATTTGTGCACCTCTGATGACTTCACGCCGGTAAATTAAATTGACTAAAAATTTCGCATAGTATGATAACGAACGATAGAGGTTTACTCTGTAGCGCTCGCTGTATACAGCTCGGTTGAGGAATTCTTTGTTTTGCATAATCATTGGACACGACATTGTTGAGGCACATCAAAGCCATCGCTCAAAGCCATCGCTCAGAATGCGGGCATCGGTTGTACATGCCTTATTGGCTCCACAATGTGCTCCCTTCAACCGTGCTCAAGGGAAAATGCAGAGTACGCATTGAAGCGATCGCACAAGGTTCGCGATGGAAACGTGCTCAAAGATGTAACACAAATAGTAAGAAAAGGCACTGAAGGAATTATTTTAAGTGGGATTACCAGTATAATCCTCGTAAACGTCAGCGACATGGCAAAACAATTTCAATGGGGCTCCTGCCCATATATTCTTCTGACAGGTGCTTGGGACTTATTTCTGCTAATCTAAGATATGCGTTAGCCGCAACGTAAACTCACTTGCTAGTTTAAAAGACCGGTGCTCGAGGACGCAGGTAAGCTATTAGGCTTTAAATAATTGCAGTCTGATTTACAGCCGCTGCGAGTGCTGCGAAGACATTATTCACCTTGTTCTGTTCCAAATGACTGCGCAGAAAGTACACGCAAGATGGCGAGCTGTGCAATGGTAGCGGGAAATTAAACGTTATTAATGAGTCAAACAATTCGTTTTCTCAAGAGGGTGGTAAAAATTAGGATGCCACTAGTTTCTAGACGTAAAATTGGCAGAGCGCATGACTGTGCTATTGGGAGGAGAATTAATGTCTATGTTTACATATGCCATACCATATTTACATGATGCAGTTTTCGCGCTTTCGCATTCTCTCCGTAATATATATATATATATATATATATATATATATATATATATATATATATATATATATATATATATATATTCCCGCATAAGCACACGTCTTTTTGGGAATGTACAGATCTCTTTGCTTTTTAAGGCGGAGAACGTGGACGATACCACATTCAATGACCAAGTGGGTGATGTTATAGCTGCGTTAATTTTGTGGACATTTCGGTAGCGAATGCATTCAAAAACGTTAGCCGAAATGAATGCATTCAAAAACGATAGAATGTTATGAATAACGTAGTTATGTTAATTTTTTTTCGTGCCTTGGCTATTTCTGCCTTCCCAGAACAAAATACGCAAGGAGATCTGCTGCGGCTCTTCTCTGTCTCTTTGGCGGTGGTGCAAGCAGATCCAACTTCTCTCTAGGCTTGAATGAAGGTAGGGGTCTTTTAAATAGCAGGGCTGGTTCCCTTTGTATTGTACTCGAATTAATAAAGAAAAGTGCCTAAATTAAATGAAACCACATGTCGCGTTGAGAGACGTCGCAGGCTTAGGAATCATTTTAATGACGATACTTGAAAAAAAAGACAGTATTTGTCTGGTGTGGTGTCGAAGGCGTAAACAGAGTGAGGACGAAGGAAAATGAACATTCTGAAAGCCTGCGTTTGCTGACATATTTGTTCCAATCCTTCTCACCCGGCACGCAGTCGCCAAGAAACAAAAGCATCGCATTGAACGTAAATATATGAAGCGCACCAGTAGGCTAAAATTTTTTTAATGAACGAAGCTTTGTTTAAGAATGCAGACGTTCTGCCATAAACAGCTGACATACATCTAATTTTACAGTATTTGTTTCTCGTAATAATGATGAAATAGGCATGCATAATATGCTAAACATATTAACAGCGGTGACGCGATCAAGTTGGACATTATTGGCGCGAACCTTGCAAGCTGTTGCCTAGGCATCATTCTTTAGAGCAGGAGGTAATATTGTTTTCTGGCTCTCAGCACACTTTACCTTTGCGGCGGGAAATATCAAGTGCCCCCCAATCGCTGACCAAACAAGGCTCCTGTAGTGGGCCCGAAACGTTCTTTTTTTTTCCTTTTTCAACGATTGGTCGGCACTTGGTATTTCCAGCCGTGAGTATTTCCGACCAGACGAGTTTCCGTGGAACCCTGGATTTCACTTTCGCCTTCATGGAAACAAGTGCAACTACATACACAGTGATTCAGGAAATATCACTGAATGCTTTTCAGAAATATTCAAAAAGTACTAATTTGTGGAGTAGGCTAATTATTCGGCAACTGTGACAAACGAAATTTTGACCAGAGCGACGAATGACAAATCAAGTTTTTTTTTCTGCACAAGAAAGCCCCAGCATTGGGCAAATGCAGCTTAGGAAAATCAGTACTTTGGCGTCATAGCAATCTTTTTAGTGCGAAGATTATGCGCAGAGCCATAACACTGATGCACTCTGAGTATCAGAGACTACATAGACGCCACATCAAATGAGATATCTTTGAAGGCATTTCTGCTTTTGATGGCTACATCCGATGCTATCGTTTGCCTCCTTTAGCGACGGGCGTGGTGGCTTGTCTTTGTGACTTGAGCGTTTTGAGGTGAATTCACAGGGCAACGTATCCGTTGAATGTCTTTGCAACGTAACTCAGAAATGTGTTCCGCTACATAGGTTGCTTTTTAATTGTTCGTTGCGTGGATTTTGTTTTCATTGACGATTTTGTATTTACATGATAGTTCCTAATAGCGAAAGAACTCTGGCATAAGTGATTTTTAGCAAGCATTAAACCGGCATGAATGTTATCGTACTTCAGCATTCCTAATGTATTAAGAGGCAGAAAGCTGTTGAATTTTTCTTGGAGCATTTCAGCACCTTGGAAAAATCACCAGAGTTGAAGTCGATCCAACTTCTTTAACTTTGTTAGTAGTCATTCAGTAAGTTCTCCCATGACGGCAATACATATATATGGCAGGGTACCATTGCGAAGACGGAGGAACAGTTCACAGACGCAGGACACAGCGCAATCATAAATCTGTGAATAGCTCGAATGTGTACCGAAACAAACATGGTATTTAAACGCAAATAATCATGTGTACATTTGGGTAGTCTAAGGTAGTTTGTTTACGTGCTACATATGATATTCAGTAACAGTTTAAGATTCCTGTACACCTGCTGTACCCGCCGTGGTCGCTCAGTGGCTATGGTGTTGGGCTGCTGAGCACGAGTTCGCGGGATCGAATCCCGGCCACGGGGGCCACATTTCGATGGAGGCGAAATGCGAAAACACCCGTGTACTTAGATTTAGGTGCCCGTTAAAAACCCCAGGTGGTCGAAATTTCCGGAGTCCTCCACTACGGCGTGCCTCATAATCAGAAAGTGGTTTTGGCACGTAAAACCCCATAATTCCTGTGCACCTGCAAAGTCACCATCTTTGCCAACTAGGCGAAGTAGATCATAAGTGCCAGGTTTATTGTAAATCCGCCAGGAAACTTTAGGTATTAATATCAATTGAGTGTCGGTATGAGTTATAATGCTCGCATATTTACTTATATTCACTGATTTTTACAACGTATCTTCGTGGCTGTACAAATATTCCTGCTGTCCATAAGGACACTGGAGACCCGTGATCTAGCGCTCTAATGATTTTGAAACAGCGTATCCTCTAGATGTTTACGTCTTGTGCTATTAGTGTTGCTCTTAATATTTTTGGTACGCAATCAAATCAAGAATAAAATACACGGTGCTCCTCGAAAAATGAAGACTGCAACTGTTTGGACACTTGCTTCTCGTGCGGCTTAAGTATAGTGGGGGGTGAGAATTTTTCACCATTACTTTTAAATGTTGATCATTTTCTTCTTCGCGCTAGCAGAGAGGCCCGCATAATATTATTACAAGCACAAATAATATATAGGCACATTATACAAGAGCTCGCAGAAGAAAGTAGAAAGAGGACGGCGGGAGAGGACACGTCGAATGTTCGTTTCAATAAAGCCCGCATGCATGCGCACAAGAACAGAAAGTATTGAGTGCAAGTATTATGCAATAAAAAATGTACGTTGTAGTGCTGGAAAAATAACGGTAAGTGCCCAAGGCAGCGGAATATACGTTTATTCCCCAAAAATTGCTTTTTATAGTTAATTTTTATAGGCCAAAGTTTCTGGCATCAACTTATCCACTTTAAAAGAAAACAAGCAAAGCGCAATGTCTCTGAACTTTGAAAAGTCTCATTGAATAGAACAAAAGCAACAAAAAACAAGTGGTGAAGTGAAAGTATTGCCGAATTCACTATAGGGAATACGAGGAACGGTGCAGCAAACTATCTTGTTCTGAAAGTTGCGTTGGAATTGGAGATTTCCTTGGTGAGATCACATAGGATTTCGAAGCATCTGCGCACATCTTCGAATGCCTGAGTAGAAAACACAGGGAAGAAATAGAGCTCGATTGTGAAAATTTTTTACACATGTTTTAGGCATCGATGTTTGCCGCGTATCGTCATCCTCTGCGTAGGCTTTCTAGACTTCGCTCCTGCTCTTTTCACTTCCACGATTGCCGCACACGTTACTTGCTGTCCCTTAAGCAGCTTCTTATTTGGTTATAATATCGGTATTTCTTCAGACGCTCATTTCGGGTGACAAATAAATTTTCGGTTCATGGTGAACGTGAGTGGAGGCTACCTTGTGCTTCCAATTCACGAATAAAAGAAAACTGCTCATTTCATAAGCAGCCATAACCTTCATGGTGTCATTATTCCACCTTACTTCGGTCCTTCTTTCTTCTTTTACATCCTCTTTTTCACCTGAGAAATATCCCTGCATGATGAACCGAAAGGTGAAAGAACGAAACGAGCGACTCTCCAAAGCTATGAATTTTAGTGGTTGCTCATCAAACCTTAATAAATCATGTCGAACACAGACATTTAGCATAAACAGGTAATTCTGTATGAGAAAGTAGGAGCTATGATTATCAACGTATTTTTTTTTCAGTAATTCTTCTGTAGCCTGCAGTTATAAAGCAAGATGACGTACAGACGTGAAGCAAAATGTATTCAGTTCAGAACACCGACCGCTCTATAACCACTACCCTAACTGTGATGTTCTCGCATTGCAAGGCAGCAGAAAATATTTGTGTGACTGAGTGTGTTACACACAACCTCCCGCAGGCAACATGACCTTTCCAAACGGCAACACATACCGCATGCTTAAAGCCAATATGAAATTACATCAGTATTCACTGTTTCAAGGCTCCATATATCTTAAATAATTATGCTGAAGAAAACGTCCAAAGAAAACGATGCAGCCTCTAAAACAGCTTGTTTGAATAAGCCGCGATTATTCAATATAGTTTGGAAATGGCGAAGCAGAAAAAGAGAACCTTGATGGTACATTCCGTACTTGCACTGACGCAATCGTTAAGACGGCGCTGCAGATTAATATTTAATTTACGTCAAACCATCTGAATGTGTGGAATATGATTACAGATGACTGTAGACGTTTGTCTCAATCCAGCTCTTTGAAGTAGGAGAGCATGTGTCAACTCTAAAAAACCACTTCTGTTTGCTAATGGCAACTCTGGAATATTATGACTGCGTTAATCCTAATTTTGTTTTAAGCGAAGGCATTCCCTTTATGCAAATAAATTATATTGGTGTAGAATGACAACATTTTTGAACCTCTGTACATTTTTAAATTGACACTTTCATCTAATGTTAAGATTGTACGCACCAGTGAGGTCAACCTAATTGTACGCAGGAACAAGAACATATTGAAACATCATCCTGGCTTACAAGCATCTTAAGTTTCATTCGCTGGCCTGTTAAGGCTGTTAATTTAATTATATGACACAGTTATTCTTGCCACCGACCAAAAGCACAGAACATTTAACGTTAACAGAATTAACGTGACAGTTCCAGGAATTGTCGTCTTTTTGTTCTTCAGCTACCTGAAAGAATTTTAGAAGATAACGATTGTATGGGTATATTGATGCTAATACATATGATTAGGGGTCTACGATGAAAAGGAGTGGGCTTCATATGCAAACGAGGTGAACTTCTTAACATCCCCCAAAGACAGAACGAGGCATTCAATATAATGTTGGCTTTCCAGTCCATGCTTTTCATGATTATAGATGTACACTTTCTAATGACGACATCACCTCAGTTCTCAACACCAAGCGCTCTGAATCCACTACCTTATAGGTGTTTCTGCTAGCTGTAGCTTTGAGAACGCGTAGTAGTTGTCCAAAAGAATGATAATGCTTCCTACCACACTAAGCTTTAGGTAAGAAATGTGGGTAGCATGGCATAAATTAGGGGCAACTGGGGCATATTTTCTGTCGCCGTGATTCTGTGCTCGGTGGTGCGCGCTTGGATGGAGCTAATGGTGGTGCAATCGATGCTCTTGACAGGGAGGAAATGGCAGTGACCTACCGCGTACGGGAGGCTCATTTATCCTCTGGGACGGTGCAATGATTGGGAGAAAAGGGTACCTTGACGCAGACTTGTCTTTCCCGGTGATCTAGTGATGATGTATTTCAGAAAATGCTTGCTAGAAGACATTTTTATTTTATCGATCAATCTAGAGTGGCCATAGCTGTCTCTGTGGTTAGCTAAAGAAATTTTCCGTGAAGGTTTCATAACAAGTGGAAGCAACGAATATTTGCTGAAAGCTTCCTGAAGTGAATTATCTCAGGAATATCACAGATACGTAAGGCAAAATGTCTGCGAACTTCGAGCGGTGCAGTTAGCATATAACTGTGATATAATCCCATCAACTCAGACAAACAGTGCCATGTGACAATCGTATGTTGTTTTCTGATTTTTTTGTTTCAATGGATTGAAAGTATCATTGGAACTTTATTGTCGATGGGCGTGTTCTTAATGGGGAATGTTAAACTCAAATGAAGATAAATCTCGCGCAGCATTTTTATTTTCCTTGAACCTCATTGGTCTAGTCCTATATAAGTTACCATATCTAAGAAGAAAGACTGTGAGGAAATCTTTTATTAAAAATCCAATTTTTAAGCCTTAATTTTTAAAGAACTCGTTTACCCATACATTTATTTCTTCTTACAGTATCAATATCATTTATGCAAAGGCGAAGAAGGTTTGTGCATTCAATTGTATTTCTGTGTCAATGATTCCCTTCAGATAGGCAAAGAGGGACCTTCGGACACTTATGCTTGGCTTACGGGGCCTTAAGTCATTTCGTGCACTATGCAAGAAATACGGCGTATGGGAAAGTTGCAAAGGCGTCCCAAATGACCTACCAGTCCATAAATTTTCTACATCAATACTGTCAGCCGGCAGTCTGCCAACATATTTTCATTTACCGTCCGAAGCAGTTCAATTCCCGTCAATACTGCTTGTCATTAGCGAACGGCTGTTAACCAGAATGCGAAAGGCCAACACTTAGGTTGCAGCGTCACAATTAGGCGACCTCCTACATCGTTGTCTTAGAATACACTGAAAAGCGTTATTTAGTGACGTGGAGGCTTTGATTTGCTACACTGAGCCATTCCCTTAGTCCTTCCAGCCCATCAGTGCCAGAAAAATAGTTTCTAGAACAATGGAAATATAGAAGGTTATTTATACACCTTCGTGCAACTGGCAGTGTCGTGGGCGCTGCGGATGGAGGGCTCCGACCTGCAGGCGGGATCTGCGAATTATACGAAACTAATAGGGGATCTGCGAGCGCGTGCTAAACGGCATTCTTGCACCTTTTAACCAATAAAGCGCATTCTGCCCAGACCTTGTATGGCACGTGCGCGTCCCTTCATGCTTGTGTGCCTGCCCATACGCCCACTTTTTGCCTTCCTACTTTCGTAACTGCGACGATTGCAGAAGATTACGCTAGGACAGTGGTGTCTTTTTCGGTCTCTGCAATTGTGACAACGCACTGCACACACCGCCGACCAAAAAGAACAACACTTTCCTGTCGTAATCTAATGCAATAATCGCGATTCCGACAGCAGGCTTCTGGCAAGAAGTGGGCGGATGGACAGAAAAAGGGGGCGTGAGATGACGCGCATGCGCAATGCCAGGTCTCGGCAGGAGGCTCTTGCTTCATTAAAAGGCGCAGGAATGCAGTATGGAAGCGCTCGCAAATATCGTATTAATTTGTCCCTGCAGCTACATACCACTAGAATCGCTGAACTTGGCACGCTTTTATGAGCAGTCTAAAGAACGCGCCTAGACCGGGCAATCTGCAGCTGACATTGTCCTTTCGGAGCTTGATTGGAATGAGCTTACATGGCGAGTGAAAATCCGCAGTTGCAGCAATTCCGAGATGGCGAAGCTTCGTCGAGTAATCTGCTATCTTCTTTTAGCCATATATATATAAGCATGCGTAAGTCACGTTCAGAACCACCGACCTATACGCAAATGTGCGCTTCTCCCTGCCACAAGTATATTGAAAAAACGTACACAAGAAACGAGCAAGGCCTAATACCAAACGTAAGAAGGAGATTGCTTGACAGAGAAGCGACAATCCTGCTGACGACACTGCAACTCTCCGACGCGTAGCTGACGCCTGAACGTAGGTCGGCAATTTGGAAAATGGAGGGAAAGGTGACAGAGATAGGACGGTAGAGCCACGCCCTTACTTGCATGCTTCTGAAAGTTGGCGATGTAGTAATCTTCGCCGCCGACGACGCACCGCACCAGCGAGGCAACATGCGCCCTTTCACGGCATCGTTGGAACGATGCCGCACGCCGTGTATTTGTACAGCGCACGGTGTAGAAATACTCGGTAAGCACAGAAGAGTTCTATCAGCTGCGCGGAATCCAGTAAACGGAAGGTACCTGCCCGACGTGCACTGTGATAGGCGGATGCTTAGTTCATCTTGTTGAATCCATTTTCTGCGTTGTTTTTTATGCATTGAACATGACCGCATGTGTGGACGGTTTCTCCAAAAACAGGGGTAACCGCATTCGCCTACTTATCGCACACGTTGCTGGGCATTCAGCATCTACGTTAAGGTGCAAAATAAATGTGCGAGTCAACGTCATCCGTTAGCGAACTTTGTCCTACTAAATAGGCTTCTACGCATGACAGCAGAAAGACAAGACTGATTGCATGAGGGCCTCTGATTGCATTGATACCTTATTATTATTGAGGTACCGATCGATGACTTTTCACAGACTGACTCTGGCGCTTAATTTTACTGACTGACAGATTATTCGGTTATAAATTGACGGTTCACCTTCCCAAAAAGAACGCACCATCAGCATATTGATAGGCTTTAATAATATATTGAAACGTGAAACTGTTTTAGCTGACCAGGATGCCCTTTGTGTGTAATTGCATACAATGTGGAATGTGCAATTGGCTTGAAGTCAATTTCAAAGCATGCAGTGGTTCCAAGTGTACGGTTCGCAGTCTTAATCCGGCCACTGCTAATAATAGAGGTATACCTGAGAAGGGACCAACATACCGAAGCCATGTACGACTTCTTAGTTTTTGAATTTATGCTAATAATAGAGGCTGCTGGGGAGGCTTCAGTGCAGCAGGCTTTAATTTTGACCAGTTGAAATATTTACGAACAATGCGCTACACACGAATATTCTGACGGTCTGTCCCCGTGGGGATATGGCCACCATTGACGCTACTTTCACCAGCGGCATCATGTTTGACAGCAGTGCATCAATTACCACGAGCGCGTGTACAAACTCTAATATACCGTGATATTGAGGGATAACACGGGGAAGGCGTGAGATAGAAATTCAAGGCGATGAGCAACACGAGAACAGGGTAAAAACTGGTGCCAACGTTTCGACAAGTGGAGTTGTCTTTTTCAAGGCGACACATGCTTTTCTCGGCGCAGTATATAGGTAACGTTCTTCTAAAGGGGAGAGTGGGTAAGGCGGGTGGGTGCGGTAATGTCTGAAGGTGTGTTAGCGGGTAGGGTGCAGAATTGAGAATGAAGAGGTGTGGCGCACAAGGCCGGCGACCCGGCCGTGTGTCAGCCGGCGTGCCCGCCACCGTGTCCACAGCACCCCTACATTACCTGCTTTGCTGGTGGTCGTGGGCTATCGTGTCTCTGAGAGAGATAGTAAAAGGAGCGGCAGAAAAGGTTTTCAGAAAAACGTGTGGCAAAGAACAATTTCAATCTGCATTGGTGTCAATATCAGATAACTTCGATATAGAATGCACACATCCGTGTTTTATGGTAGGGTGTTTGACTCTCGCAGCCGTGTAGGATGTTTTTTTTTTAAGCGTGCAGTGTTACACGTCTAAAAATTATAAGAAATAATAGAACTAGCACTTCTCTTCGCAATTAGAGCGTCTAATCATTCTTATGACAGCGCTGAGTATACTTCAAAACCAATGGAACAATTGGAGCAGTCATTGCGGATTTCCCATGTTTCGCAATATCATTAAAAGAAATAACGGAAAATAGTAAAGCAGATGTTGTGCGCCCACTTGTCTATTCGGCAGTGAATGTCAATACGGGAAATCTGTAAAGAGAAATGTATAGATAATCTATCAATTTAATACATTGTATCAATTCATACGTTTTCTGAAACAATATTCTAAGTAATTTTCTCTTTTCGTGGAATATACGTGTTCGAATTCCATTTTATTTGGTCCAATTATTGCTGTTCACAAAAGTTATGCAATAGAGAATTGCACTATCATAATGATGTTGAGACTGAAGACTTTCAATAGGTGTCTCAACTTGCTGAAATTTTATGCAAACTACTGCAGGCCCTAAAAATCTATGTATCCCCGACTACGCATTAAACCTTAACTTTCTTTGTGTAGAGTCGTGCCGAACGACATGAATTTGCTTTGATAGGTTTCAGGAAATGCCATAGGAGAATATTTCAAACATCACGTGTATTTTATTACTTGTCTAAGGCTTCTTAGCGATTTGATAATATAGTCTCACTTTATTCACCGATATTTTTTTCCGAAAAGCTCCGGAACGCCTGTCGTCTACAATCTACATTCCTGGTCATAAAATATTGCCCCATAATGGAGGAAAAATTTGGCAGCGCTTCGTAAAGTATATTTATTTCCACCGTTATGAGCCAAACATTTCACTGACAACGTCGCCATTAGCTCGTTTGGTACAACCAATCAAAGATGTCAAGCTAACACTGAAATTTGCTTTCTGAGCACACATATGATTGACGTTTCGGCTGATCTTGTGCAGTCTTGCAGATTCTTTATAACGCCACCTCTCCGTGGCTGTGCAGGAGAAAGGTTCGCCGGGCGATGATGTTTATTCGCCCTGTATATTGGTCCGTGCTTGATTAAGATAGCGCTTTTGTGCCTTGCACACTCATTGCCCTTCTATTGGTGCAACACGTGATCCTACAGTACAATCTATACAGGTTAGTACAATAGATAGCACAATACATTAGTGCGATACATGCAACACGACACGGTTCTGCGGAAAGGGAGTTTAAGAAAGGGAATGTACACCGGATCGTCTGTGCGACGTGTCGCTTGGTTGAATTTGTCAGGCGTATGCAAGGCTTTCTGAGACACTTTAGCCTGTCTGTCTTATTCTCTACACACGTTCTGTCAACTCCGGGTATTAGAAACAAAACTTTGTGCTTCGTAAACTAGTGCAGTTGCCGCGGCAGAGCGAGCCACTGCAGCATTTTCTGGTGACAGTTAATGATGTACTTCTCCTTCTGTATCGCCAATCATGCGCAGTTTTAAAGTGTTTCTTTCACAAACCGTTTTTATTTTTTAAGAAGTTATAGTGCACTTTTAATCAAACAACTTCGCACATTTTTCCAAAATGTGAGCACTAAGATAGCTGGTTCCTAGAGCTTACTCGCTTTACTGCTCCAAAACGTGTATAACGGTTTCAGCGGGCGTTAATTATTACGCAACTCCATGTTTTTTGAGACTTCACAAAGGCTTTGTTAGGTCTCGTCATTTATCATCGCCGTTCGCAAAAGCGATCCACTAAACTACACGTGGTTTCCTAATTACGAGTTCACTGCCTTCTCAGGCGAACGACGATGAAGTTCACAAGGCAGCGCGTTCGCTACAATAGCCACGGCCCTGTTGACAGAAACTTTCGAAGAGTGCGCTCCGACTGCGCGCCATTTTTCAGAGCACACAATGCAGGCACCCGCTTGGCATCCCTGCAAGAAGGCCGTTTTAGAAGAGCGTTAACGAAACGGGGAGAATACGCGGAATGCGGGTTTGTTTGCTGAGAGGTCGTTTATCCGCTAAACAAATGAACGTGACTTGGAAGTAAACACGTTTTGTGTTGTTTTTTCAACAAGTTTTACGCTCAAATATTTGCACTCACCACGCATTTTTTCCCCACATGTATCTTTTGCTTTTTCGGAGAAATCTACAGTCCAGTTTCTGCTTCTCCATGTAGCTTTGTGACAGCGGTTCACTGCGCATAGGAAGGAGGTCATCGCTTTACATGCTTCACTGAAATTCGCAAGTTATCAGTGCTCTTACAAAAGAAATGCCCCGTCCTACGCTAATATCAAGTGACGTGTCAAACAAGACGAATTTTGTTAACATTGAGTGCTATTGCCATGTTGCGCTTTCTTGAGCAAATTTCTCGACAATTCTGTATGGACTTGAGTGCGTGAGTCACTTCCACGTAACTTTGTTTCAAACTTTATTCGGTGGAAGGAGCTTGCACGGACCGCCAGCACGTTGAGCACTATCGTACCCCTCTAAAAAGAAACGAAAGACTGCAACGCAGGTATTTTACGTCTTGCACGAATTATGGAAGCGTACTTCCTCTGCTGGCGTTGCTCACGTCTCTTAATTGTGCTCTACGAGGCTAAGTATCGAACAGGGCAAGATTGTCCCCGGTAAAATAGAGCTGTAGCAGTGACATGGGGCTCATCTTGTAGTACAAGGCAAGGCCCACAATGCTAGGTAGCCGGTAAATTATTGATGTACCGCCACTCTGTTAGAATTAGGCTGTGCGCCACAGTTCACTTTTCTTTTCGGGAAGCTGGAGGAGGGGAGGTATAGGGTAAAAGACTTTCTGTTTATACGAAACATAGTGACCCCAAGAAAATGAAGGATGGCTGCAACTAGCCAACCAATATAAATACAGGCTAGCCGCTGCTTTGAAGATCCCCGCCGTTAAATCGCTTTAAGTTAATCGGAGCAGTAAAACGGCTTTTCTTTCTGTGACGGTCTTTTGTTTGACTTGAATTTCTCCTACTCTTGTCCCTGTTCCGTGCGGCCACCTTGGCTCATCACCACAAGCTGTTACTAAAAAAAAATATCTTTTTATGCTCAGCAGTGTCGAAAAGGCTGCAGTTTTACAGCATTAAGGTATGTTATATTCTGCTACTCTTCAGGTGTAGGAGCGGATATAACACTCACTGCGTGGTCATAAAAGATTTCAACACGTTTGCCTTACCATAGCTGGTAAATATGTCTTCCCAGCATATGCCGTTCCTTGGTCATGGCAGCGCAGAAAAAGTTACATTCATTATTATTGTACTTAGAATTGCTGAAGAAACTGCGCAGAAAATTGGGAAGGGCGAAACTTTAAAAAAAGCTTTAACTATGCAACGGCGGGGCCTTAAGCTCACCTATGAAGCCCCTGAAGATGTCACTGTACGACTCCGGGATATAAGGCTGCTCTTATGGCCCACTCACATTTGCTTGTCGGTGCGATTACATGGCAAAGCAAACGCTGTGAAACTGTTAACAAGTCGTGGGAATCCGTAAAAATAACGCTGAAATTTTCCTCTGTGTTCGAGGATGAGAAAAGCGCATAGCGATTGCACTGCGACATCTACCTGTTTAATTTCCTAACTACCTAAGTGGCGTTGTCCTTGCTACTTTATTTTCATTTGTTTTTTTTTTCTTTCTCCCTGAGGTTGTTTTCGACTACTGTATTACAAAGTGATCCTATTCTTTTAGATTCGAATGAGCTGAACTAATAGGTCTTCATGAATTATGCATCCCTGCTCTAAACGGAGAATCTTAGAAGCCCCAAGTTTAAAGCTAAACAGACGGCAGAGCGCCTGCCTCGTGAACTCAACCATTCTCTGGGGAGTCTTTCTTTGTGTTGTGCTTTCTAAATGCGAAGCATTTCTTGGCGAACATTTGTCACTTTGACAGTATCTACCTAGCCGTCTACGTCTTAGTGCTCTTGTGGTCCTTTCGTTAGCTTGGTATCTACGGAAATTGGCATGGTACGACCACAAATATGACGAAAATAAATGATAGGCCACAATATGAATGTGATGACATGTGTGTCATGTAGGCCACGAAACAGCCGCCTACGTCTATGTGCTACCACGGCCGGTTCATTACCTTGGTGGGCTCCCGCACACTGCTTAGCATAGCATCGATTCCCACAGGATGCGGGATCTTTCATTTTTTTCTTGTTGGGGTGCTGCCTTGAGACCACACTTATTCTTGTACGGTGCTTTGAAATGTCTGAAATAAGGAATTGTTTTTGGCAGAGTGCTACGGCATCTGAACTATTTGCCGCTGCGACTTCTTAAATTCACGCTTGTTTTCATTTTTCGAACGACAATGGAATAGCATAGGCAGCCACTATACAATGGGACATATAGAATAATGTGGATGCAAGCTTCTATCTCAAATTGTGGTGTGGTCTGATTCTTTAGTGTGGTTACTGTACAAGGTAACCAGTCGTGGTGGCGCAGTGTATGTTTCTTGTAACCGTTCATCTGTTTGAAGATATCGCTCTGCTCAACGGTTAAAATATTTCTAGGTGTGTATAGTGAGAATATTTACGCTGTTAAGTGCACCTAGCATTTAAGAACAGAGCTCCACATTCAATTTTATATGTTCAGTTGTAATCTTGCATCTGGCCAAATACCGTTGTTTTTACCTTATTTGTCTTGCGTTGCTTTTACTACTATACGGTAAGCGTAGTCCAATATGTGGCCCCGCAGGGGCGTCTGCGTCAGCAGACGTTTGGTGTGTTGCGTCACCACGTACCCGAGCACACGAGGGTTGGACCCTCCCGCGTGTAGCCGTGCGCGGCTTAGCCGTGTCCGGGGAAAGGGGGATCCTGGGGGTTGAGCCGATGCCGGGTGTTCGGACCTTTAAGGCCCCCCGGCGGAGGCAACACACCTCTTTGGCCTCTGCTTCACGTAGACGGCACCCCCGGACTGACCCACCCGGGGAAATCGGCAGTCGCATTTTCCTGTCTCTCTCTTCCTACAACCTTCGTCTTTCCCTTACTTTCCACCTTTCCTTTCTCCTTCTCTCTTCTATTTACTTCCTTCTTCTTGGCGGCAAGGGTTAACCCTGTGTGGCTCTCCAACCTTGGGTACACCATATTGGGTTATAGTGATGGCGTACGGCTGGCGTCGTGCAGGCTTGTACACAAGCTCTGCCGCGTCCCCTCGTTGGGCTCCGTGGTGGGCGGTCGGCGCTGTTGCCGAATTTTTACATATTTTAATGAAAACCTCTTTCCCCACACTTCCTGATCGCCCTCCTAAACGAGGGCGCACCGAAGATGTCTTCAAGTTTTTTGGACACCAAATCCAGAATTTCCCCCGCTTCCACGTTATTCATTCTCAAAAACCAAACAAAGCAGTCCGAACCATTTCACCATTCCTTGTCTCAAAGTCCTTGACTGATGTTTTTGGTCCAGGTTACAAGGTGTCCAGGATGGCAAGCGGTGACCTCCTCTTGGAGCTCCGCGATCTGAAACAATATTAGAATCTACAGAAATTAGTGTCATTCGGGGAGACCCGCATAACAGTAACGCCGCACCGTACAATGAACACCACCCGTGGTGTTGTGTCGCATGATGATCTGCTTGAGCTGACTGAAGCGGAACTCCTGGAGGGCTTCAGTGAGCAAAACGTTATCGATGTTAGAAGAATAAAAACAAGGCGAGATGGTAAACAGATTCAGACGAAGCACTTAATAATCACCTTTGGTTCAAGTGTCCTGCCCGATTCAATCGAGGCGGGGTACATCAAGCTCCGTGTTAGGCCGTACGTGCCCAACCCGCTCCGTTGTTTCAAACGCCAGCGCTTTGGCCACAGCTCGCAGAGCTGCCGAGGCCGCCAAACTTGTGCTAAATGTAGTGCCCACGAACACACATCTGAAGCTTGTGAGAATGCTCTCCACTGTGTAAACTGTGACGGGGAGCACGCCGCATACTCGCGGTCGTGCCCCTCCTGGAAGAAAGAAAAAGAAATCGTAACGATCAAAGTTAAAGAGAATATTTCATTCAAAGAGGCACGCAGGCGGGTATCGTACCTGCGCAAGAAAACCTTTGCCGATGTGGCGCGTCAGGGGGCAGCGTCACAACGGCCTCCCGCGGCTGTCCGACCCACAAGCAGTGAGGCGGCAGCTACGCCATCTGCCCCCGCGGCGGTTGCAGCTAGCGCTGCTCCGCCAACCCAGCAGGCGGGGCCATCAACCCCGAAGGTGGGCGCAGCCGAGGCTGCCCCAACCTCCGAGGCCCCTTCCAGCGCTGGCAACGGCCAGCGCAGCCAAATCCCTCAGGGAGCCCCATTGACCTCCGGGCTGGTGGGCGCAGGTGTCTTGCCTTCCGGGGCAGGACTCTCTCGGAAAACATCTAGCTCGCAAGAGCGCTTGTCCAGCGTCTCACAGGAGGCAATGGACACAACACCTGTCCTCAAGGCGCACCAGACGCCTAAGGAGCGCCGAGACTCGCTCGAACGCTTCAAAAAGGGCAGAACCCCTGTTACAGGGCCTCGAAAGAGCTCTGTAATCTAAGGCATCCTTTCCATTTTCCGTAAACACAGCACCAATTTACTTTAAATATGTATACACAAATCATTCAATGGAACATCAGAGGTCTCCTTAGAAACCATGATGATTTGCAAGAACTCATCCACAAACATAATCCAAAAGTGCTGTGTTTACAGGAAACACACTTAAACTCCAAACACACAAACTTTCTCCGATCGTATGTTACGTTTCGCAAAGATCGCGATGATGCCGTCGCATCATCGGGTGGTGTTGCGATTGTCGCTCTTAAAAGTATAGCCTGTCAACCCTTACAGCTGGGAACGCCCCTTGAAGCAGTGGCGGTTCGTGCTGTTCTAAACAAACCCCCGCAGGGGCGTCTGCGTGAGCAGGCGTTTGGTGTGTTGCGACACCACGGACCCGAGCACACGAGGGTCGGACCCTCCCGCGTGTAACCGCGCGCGGCTTAGCTGTGTCCGGGGAAAGGGGGATCCTGGAGGTTGAGCCGAAGCTGGGTGTTCGGACCTTTAAGGCCCCCCGGCGGAGGCAACACACCTCTTTGGCCTCTGCTTCACGTAGACGGCACCCCCGGACTGACCCACCCGGGGGAAATCGGTAGTCGCCTCTTCCTATCTCTCTCCCCTCAAACCTTCGTCTTTATCTCTCACTTTATTATCTTTCCTGTCTTCTTCTCTCTTCCATTTACTTCCTTTCTCCACGGCGGCAAGGGTTAACCTTGTGTGGATATCCTACCTTGGGTACACCATATTTGGTTATAGTGACGGCGTACGGCTGGCGTCGTGCAGGCTTGGACACAAGCCCTGCCGCGTCCCCTCGTTGGGCTCCGTGGTGGGCGGTCGGCGCTGTTGCCGAACACACACACTTTCCTATGGCAGCTCAAATCTCTGTTGTCCATGATCGGCGTCTCAAAAGATGCCGTACCGAAGTACCATTTCAATTCTCCTTTCGAAGCAACGCTCCATCTTTCCCCAAATACTATGTAGTCCACAGTGAAAGTAACACGCCTATTAGAAAGCTTTCTCCATTCCTGGTCGCCAAATGCCTTAAAGATAAAATCGGACAGACATACAAAGCCTCGAAAATGTCTAGCGGGGACCTCCTCCTAGAATTGAATAGTAAAGATCAAGCAGATAAGCTGTCTGAACTTACCAGTATTGGCGCGGCGACAGTGACTGTTTCAGCCCACAGAACACTCAACACAAGCAGGGGAGTAATATCTGAAGAAGATTTTATTGGATTAAGCGACGAGGAACTGGTGGAAGGTTTCCAGGAACAAAATATTACCAAAGTACAGAGAATAGTAATCCGCAGAAACGATCAAGAAATCCCCACAAAACATGTTATACTCACCTTCGGAACAAGCGTAATGCCTACTTCACTCGATGCAGGTTATGTCAAAGTCAATGTGAGACCGTATATCCCAAATCCTAGACGATGTTTCAAGTGCCAAAGGTTTGGACATGCTTCACATGCATGCCGAGGACAAACAACTTGTGCTAAATGCAGCTCCAACGACCACCAATCAGAGAATTGCACTTCTTCGCCACATTGTGTTAACTGCAAGGGAGATCACCCAGCTTATTCGCGGTCCTGCCCTTGCTGGAAAAAAGAAAAAGAAGTCGTTGCACTAACTGTTAAAGAAAAAATCTCGTTCTTCGAAGCCAGGAAAAGACTGTCGTACCTTCCCCGAAGAAGTTATGCCGAAGTGACGCAGGCGGGGGCAGCGTCACAGAGGCCTCCGGAGTCCTCCGAGCCCACGCGCAGTGGTGCCGCAGTGACTCCTCCCGCCCCCGTGGTGGAAGCAGTCAGTACTGCTCCACCCTCTTCGACGGCCCTGCAGACACCAGCCCCGCAGGGCCCTAAAATCAAACGAACCCCAAGGCCCGAGGCACGTGTCTCGGCGCCTAACTCTCGGTCCTCCAGCGCCTCAGAGAGAGCGATCGAGGTCGACGCAAAAATCCCGGTGTCATTGACACCGAAGGACAAGCGCTCTCTTGAGCGCGGTAAGAGGGACAAGATCCCAATAACCACCCAAAATAAGAAAGCGATAACCTGAAGGTTATCGCTCATTTGTAGCCTTTTTATCTATGTCACCTATAACCCTACCTCTTAGTTTTTCGTAGTGCCATTTTTTACCTTTCAATTTCAAGATGGCTTTTATTATTCATTGGAATTGTAGAGGCCTTTTAAGCAACTTAGGTGACATCAAAGACTTGTTAAGTAACTTCTCTCCTGTGGCCTTGTGCTTACAAGAAACAAACTTAGGCGAAAAGCACAAAAACATTTTAAAAGGATTCACTGTTGTACGGCGCGATCGCACTCACGCGAACCGGCTTTCGGGTGGCGTAGCTATAGTTCTACGGAACGGCATTGCAGCTAGAGAAGTTACCATTAATACTCACTTGGAAGCCATTGCTGTCACGGTTTTAGCACATCAAACCATTACCATTTGTTCAATGTACATTCCACCACATTCCCATTTTACTGTAGGAGACCTGGAGTTAGTTTTAAACCAGCTACCCAAACCTTTTTTAATAGCAGGTGATTTTAACGCCCATAACATATTATGGGGTAGCAAAACAACTGACACCAGGGGACAAACACTTGAAGATTTTATCCTGACTAACGAAGTATGCCTTTTAAACACTGGTGCGCCAACCTACTGCTCCCCAAGCACAGGAGCCATGAGCTGTCTTGATCTGGCGCTGTGCACTCCATCTCTGTTGATCGATTTTAAATGGAGTGTTATCAACAATCCTTATGGTAGTGATCATATGCCCGGCATTATTAAAAACACATCTCCTTTCCCTACAGTACCATTAAGACCTCCCCGTTGGAAACTCCATCTAGCAGACTGGCCTCTCTTCAGCGAGAAGGCCAGTCTTGATCACATATCAGATCATCAAACAATAGACGAAATGAATGAAAAGATTGTTGCCTCCATACTTGCTGCAGCAGAACAGACGATCCCGCAATCCTCCGGCTTCTTAAGGAAAAAACTAAAACCCTGGTGGACGAATGAATGCACTCAAACCAAAAAAGCACAAAACAAAGCATGGGGTATCTTTCGGCGATATCCAACACATGACAACCTCCTGTATTTCAAAAAAGCTAAGGCGAAAGCCAGGTACACGCGTAGGCAAGCCGAAAGACAGTCTTGGCAAACATATGTATCCTCCATCAATAGCTCAATAACATCCAAAAGAATGTGGGATCAGCTTCGAAAGTTTAGAAGCGAGTACGCTCCCTATACGATCCCCATACTCTCACCTCCAGGTACACAAACGAATCTAAAAGAACAAGCAGATATATTAGGACAGCATTTCCATAACATATCAAGCTCACTAAACTACTCCACTGAATTTCAAAAGTATAAACAATCAGCAGAAAAACAAAAGCTTCCGACATCAGGAAGTTCCGAGAAACCATATAACGCCCCCCTAACACTTTCCGAAATTAACAGAGTACTCACTACTGGCAAAAAAACAGCGCCAGGTCCGGACAGAATACATTACACAATGCTCGCACACCTTTCCTCAAAAGCAGTTAAGACATTGCTCCGCTTCTTTAACATAATCTGGGAAACAGGAAAAATGCCGAATGCGTGGAAAAAAGCCATTATAATCCCTTTCTTGAAAGCTGGAAAGTATCCTACAACAGCTACCAGCTACCGACCTATAGCACTCACAAGCTGTCTCGCCAAGTCATATGAATCCATTATAAATATCAGATTGGCATACGTCCTCGAAACTGAGAACCTGCTCGATAATCATCAGTGTGGGTACAAGAAAGGCTGCTCCACAACAGATCATCTAGTTCGGTTAGAACACGAGATACGTGCGGCCTTTCTACAAAAGCAATATTGTCTCACAGTTTTCTTTGATCTTGAAAAAGCGTACGACACAACATGGAGGTTCGGTATTTTAAGGGATTTAGCGGATTTAGGGATCCGCGGCAGAATGCTTAAATGTCTAGCTGATTTCATGTCCGATCGAACATTCCAGGTGCGTTTAGGAACGGTGCTGTCCAGCGTATTTATTCAGGAAAACGGAGTACCTCAGGGATGCGTATTGAGCACAACACTGTTTGTGGTAAAAATGAACTCGCTCAATAATGTAATTCCATCTTCTATAATGCATTCACTATATGTGGATGATCTTCAAATTGCATGTCGTGCATCGAACATGGCAACCTGCGAACGACAAATTCAAATTACACTAAACAAACTAACGCAGTGGGCATCTGAAAACGGCTTTCGCTTCTCAAGTGAAAAAAACGATTAGTGTTGTCTTCACACAAAAAAGAGGCCTACAACCAGATCCCATCCTTAAACTACAGGATGCCACACTACCCGTGAAACAAGAACACAAGTTTCTGGGTGTTCTGTTTGATAAAAAGTTGAACTTTCTCGCACACATCAATAGTATTAAAATCAAAGCGAACAATGCACTTAACATTCTAAAAATCCTCTCCCGGAAACGGTGGGGCTCTGACCGTAAATGCCTGCTACACATCTACCGCACTTCGGTGCGTAGCATATTAGACTATGGTAGCATTACATATGGTTCAGCCAGACTATCTTACGTCCGACGACTTGATCCAGTCCACAACTTAGGACTACGACTAGCATGCGGTGCTTACAGAACATCACCTATACAGAGCTTACATGTTGAATGTAATGAACCTCCTTTACAGCATCGCAGAGCGCTACTAACTTTTTCCTACATACTCAGAATCCGATCCTCACCACAACACATATGCTACAACATCGTCACAAAGTGCAGCTCACGCTTACATTACACAAATAAACCAAACATGATTAGGCCGCTTATCTTGCGATACGAAGAATACTGTCGGGATTATGACATCCCTCGGGAAGTCCTCCAGGTTGCCAGAAAGCCAGAACGTTTACCCCCGTGGTGTGATTTCACAGCGTTATGTGATTGGACACTAACACATCTAAAGAAAAGAGACACACCACATCAACACATTATACAAGATTTCCGCTCTCTTCAAGACAAGTATATAAACTACATAGAATTTTATACTGATGGCTCTAAAACGGAAAAACACGTGGGTGTAGGGGCTGTAACAGAAAATTGGGAAACATGTATTCGATTACCTCAGCATGCCTCTGTCTACACAGCCGAAGTGTATGCGATATGGACGGTAGTTCAAAAGATAATTGCTGACAAACTTGAAAACACTGTCATATACACAGATTCATTAAGCGTACTGAAGGCTCTACACATGAAATCCCAAAGTGAACCCTTGTTAGGCGATATTTTGAATGCATTAACATCAAACAAATATGGCAGATCAATAAAGTTTTGCTGGGTACCAAGCCATGTTGGAATATTGGGTAACGAAGCGGCGGATAGATGCGCATCAATGGCAGCGTACAAAAACATTCAAAATACAGCACTTCCATATAAAGACAGTGTCAATGCAATTCGGAAGGCCTTGATGTCAAAATGGCAACGCGATTGGGACACTTGTTTAAGCAACAAGCTTCATCTAATTAAACCTGTCATTGGAGAGTGGAAATCATGCAGTCACCGGCAACGATTCTACGAGGTGATCTTGTGTCGACTTCGAATTGGACACACACATCTGACGCACAATTTCCTTCTCCGAAAAGAAAACCCGCCAACTTGCGAAAAATGTAATGAAGCTCTTACAGTCATGCACATCTTAATAACATGTCCACACATCGATACACTGAGACGGAGGTTTTTACACAGCCTGTATAAATTGCACATCCCATTACACCCTACCCTATTACTAGCAGATGACCCCCTAGTGCCATTTCCTAACCTCTTCGAGTTTTTAGAAAAAACTGGTTATTTACACCAACTATAATGTAATGCAAGTTTACCTGCCATAACGGTTCTCTTTATTTTGTCTTGTGACTGGCGCAGCATGGCCTTAGTTGCCTTTGTGCCACTAAACCCAAACTAACTAACTAACTGTCCTAATACACATTATTAGCCCCACACACTCGTAGCGTCTCCTCTCTTTAGAGGATTCCGCTGCGATAGCTGTTTCAATAGCACATGCCTCTAGGCCCTTGTGCTTCAAGGGCTCTGGCGAGGCAGTGGTGCTACAGGTAATTTCACCATCCAATATATTTTCTGTATTGCATCGCTCTTTCACGATGAATTTTATTGCACATTGAACACGTCATTTGTCATCGACATAATCTTATTACAGATATATTTTACGCACTCTAGAGTGACTATTTTTTTAAGGCCCCTATACAGCCAATTTTCATTAACCCCATAGAACTCATAACTACATTGCAAACTTATCACCACTGCCTTGGCGCTCTTTGGCCAAACTTGGCCCTTGCGCCAATAAACACTACATATCATCATCATAATGGCTTTTATTATTCACTGGAACTGTAGAGGTCTTTTACATAACTTAGGTGACATTAAAGACCTGTTATTTAACTTCTCTCCTGTGGCCTTATACTTACAGGAAACAAACCTAGGTGAAAAACACAAACATATTTTAAAAGGTTTCACTGTTGTACGGCGCGACCGTACTCAGATGAACCGGCTTTCGGGGGGTGTAGCCATTATTGTGCAGGGCGGTATTGCAGTTAGAGAAGTTCCGATTACCAGCCACATAGAAGCCGTTGCTGTCACTATTATAACTCACAAAACCATCACCATTTGCTCGCTGTATATCCCACTCCACACCCATTTTACCACTAAACATTTAGAAAATATAACAGGTCAATTACCGGAGCCATTTGTTTTAGTGGGGGATTTTAATGCTCACGGTACTCTTTGGGGCAGTATCAAAACTGACCAAAGAGGGCAAATGGTTGAGGGTTTTATTCTATCCAATGATATCTGCCTTTTAAATTCAGGTGCACCGACATACTTTTCACCAACTTCCCGCACTTTTAGTTGTTTAGATTTAGCTTTTTGCTCACCATCTCTTTTTAATGATTTTAAATGGGAAACCGTCGACAAGTCTGATGGCAGTGATCACTTGCCCGCAATCATCAAATTTTTATCATTACCACCAACCTTAATCACAAGGCCACGCCAGTGGAAATTACAGCTCGCTGACTGGCCGCTTTTTACGGAAAACGCGAGACTGGAAGTTGTCTTTTCACAAGAACTAAGCATTGATGAACTTAATAAAAAATCACTGAAGTAATAATCTCTGCAGCAGAAAAAGCAATACCCCAGTCATCCGGTATTGTACACAAAAGGTTAAATCCCTGGTGGTCGAACGAGTGTGCCGAAGCCAAAAAGAAACAAAATAAGGCCTGGGGAATCCTACGTAGGTGCCCCACTTATAGCAACCTTTTAAATTTCAAACAGGCCAACGATTTATTCGAAGGCAGGCAGAGAAATCGTCATGGCAAAAATATGTATCCTCAATAATACGGTCACGTCAAAACGAATGTGGGACCAGGTAAGAAAGTTTAGAGGAGAGTACACATCATACACAATTCCACTTCTCACATGTCCAGGCACACAAACAACACTGCAGGACCAGGCGAACTTATTAGGCGAACATTTTTACAAGGTCTCAAGCTCAGCAAACTACTCAAGTGACTTCTTAAAATATAAAATGTCGGCGGAGAAACAGAGACTGCCCACTACTGGGGCTTCAAATGAACCTTATAATAACGCCCCCACAATGCAAGAATTGAACAGGGTTCTCTCTGCCGGTAAAAAAACAGCAACAGGCCTTGACCGTGTCGACTACACAATGTTGGCACACCTCTCTCAAGCATCAACAGAAACACTTCTTAAATTTTTCAACAAGATCTGGGAATCTGGAATAATGCCCACAGACTGGAAAAATGCAGTAATAGTGCCTTTTTTGAAATCAGGTAAATCCACAACGTCCCCAAGCAGCTACAGACCCATTGCCTTAACAAGCTGTCTAGCCAAAACCTACGAGAGTATCATAAACATAAGGCTCACATTCATCCTTGAATCACGGAATCTAATAGACGTGCACCAGTGCGGATACAGAAAGGGCTGCTCAACAACTGACCCCCTCGTACGACTAGAACATGAAATACGTAACGCGTTTCTACACAAACAACACTGTCTCACAGTATTTTTCGATCTAGAGAAAGCGTATGATACCACTTGGCGGTATGGAATTTTAAGAGACCTGGCTGAATTGGGAGTGCGTGGCAGAATGCTAAACTGTCTATCTGATTTTAAGGCAAATAGAACATTTCAGGTGCGTCTCGGCGGAATACTTTCACGCACATTTACACAGGAAAATGGCGTTCCACAGGGTTGTATTCTGAGCACGACACTCTTCATAATCAAAATGAACTCTGTTAATAAGATCATACCATCCTCTGTTATGCACTCCATATATGTCGACGATCTGCAAGTTGCTTGCCGCGCCTCAAATCTATCCACTTGCGAAAGACAACTACAAATAACCATAAATAACCTTACACAATGGGCTGACAAAAATGGATTCCGTTTTTCAACAGACAAAACTGTTACAGTTCTCTTCTCCCAGAAACGAGGATTACACTTGAACCCAGTTCTCACATTGCATGGTACAACCTTGCCGGTCAAAGAACACTATAAATTTCTAGGCGTAACGTTTGACACAAAGCTGAACTTCCTGGCCCACATTAACACAACTAAAATTAAAGCAAATAAAGCATTAAATATCCTCAAGGTGCTATCACACAAGCACTGGGGATCTGACCGAACTTGTCTACTACGTATATACCGGTCCCTCGTACGTAGCATCCTCGACTACGGTAGTGTAGTTTATGGTGCAGCTAGGCAGTCATACATCAAGCGACTCGATCCAGTTCATAATCTCGGCCTACGACTGGCAAGCGGTGCCTACAGAACATCGCCTGTCCAAAGTTTATATGTTGACAGCAATGAGCCGTCCTTACAGCAACGCAGAGCACTGCTTACACTTTCCTATGTACTACGAGTTCGATCATCACCACAACATATATGCTACAACATCGTTACACAGTGCATATCAAGGATACACTACACAAGCAAACCGAACATGATTCGGCCACTAATCTTACGATACGAAGAATACGGTCAGGCTTATGATGTTCTTCACGAGGCCTTGCAGGTTGCTGAAAGGCCACCAAGATTGCCACCATGGTACAACTTTTCACAGCTATGTGACTGGACACTATCACTTCTAAAGAAAAAAGACATCTCACAAGAACACATAATACAAGAGTTTCGAGCTATACAAGAAAAATCTAAACATTACACGGAATTTTACACCGACGGCTCCAAAACACAAGAATACGTAGGTGTCGGAATAATTACGAAAAATTGGCAAAGTAGCATTCGGATAAATAATTTTTCTTCAGTGTTTACCGCCGAAGTTTTCGCAATATGGACGGCAGTAACAAAAATTACCAGTGACAAGCAGACGAATGCTATCATATATACCGATTCGTTAAGCGCACTCAGAGCTCTAAACCTTAATTCCGCGTCCGAACCCCTACTTGGTGACATCCTAAACATGCTGGCTTATAACGAATATGGAAGAACAATACGATTATGCTGGGTCCCAAGCCATGTCGGGATACCAGGGAATGAAGCAGCAGATAGATGCGCGTTCATGGCAGCACACAAAGGTATAACGCAAACAACACTTCCATACCAAGACAGTATCCGAGCTATTCATAAGGCCTTGACATTAAAGTGGCAACTAGAATGGGACACATGCACAAATAACAAGTTACACAGAATAAAACCAGTGCTTAGAGAATGGAAGTCGTGCTGTCACCAGCAACGCTTCTATAAGGTGATCCTATGTAGACTCCGAATCGGGCATACGCACCTGACCCACAATTTTCTACTTCAAAACGAAAACCCGCCAACTTGCGAGAAGTGCCATGAACCACTCACCGTTATGCACATTATTATGACATGTCCAAATATTGAAACACAGAGACACAAGCTTTTACAGAATCTCTATAACTTACACATACCTTTACACCCCGCCTCAATAGTCGGAGATGAACCGCTAGTACCTTTCGCTGACTTGTTCAGCTTTCTAGAAAAAACCGTTTTTTTACACAGACTCTAAAATAACGCTGCTCCCACTGTTTAACATTTGAATCCTTAATATCTTGTGGCTGGCGCAGCATGGCCTTAGTTGCTTTTGCGCCATAAAAACCGAACTAACTAACTAACTAACCTAAACAAACTTATCACTGTGTGCTCGCTCTACGTACCCCCACATTACTAGTTATCTAAACATGAATTTCAGTCCTTCATAGATGAATTGCCAGAACCCTATATTGTTCTTGGCGATTTCAATGCACACAACTACCTGTGGGGCGACCCTCGTATAGATGGGCGAGGACGACTTGTTGAACAATTCCTTTTCTCATCTGGTGCGTGCATTCTGAATAAGGAAGAGCACACATATTACTGTCTTGCCAACAAAACCTTTTCATCAATTGATCTCAGCATAGTTTCTCCTTCTATTCTGCCTGAACTTGAATGGGAAGTTACAAACAATACTTACGGAAGCGACCACTTCCCCATACTGCTGCGAACACCTA